>NC_088806.1:2704961-2724841 GCF_011386835.1 Chrysemys picta bellii
AAATCATGGGGACCTAGTCAATCAACCAGCAGCTCCGCAAGGTCCTACGGGATGCAGACGGGAGTGCTACAAGCCGGGGTGGGGGTTGTATATATTTGGGGGGACACCCCCACCCGAGGGGGGGGGGTCCCCCACTGCCCGGACACGGCCCTTACCGCCTGGAGTTTGGAAACAGGCCGCTGTGGGCGGGAAGAGCCGGAGAGAGACAAGGAAGGCAAATTAATGAAGAGAAAAGGGGTTGATGGAAGGGGGGGCAGCGGGGGGGGGGTGAGGGCTCACCTTCGCGGCACAGGTGACGTTCATGGTCTGGTTGGCCCCTGCAAAGAAGTTGATGACCTGGAAGGAGGAAGGAGGAGGGTGTCACAAAAGTGTGTGGGGGAGAACCCCCAAAATTTGGGGGGGGCGCGAACCCCAGCCAGCCTCACCTACCCGGTTCATCTTGATGAGGATGCAGGGCCGGCCGTCGGCGTAGCCATAGTAGGTGGGGTCGTTGAGGCCGGAGCAGGCGCCCAGCACCGTGCGGTTGAACTGGCAGGCCCGCTTGGGATAATTCAGCACCCCGTTGTCCGGCTGCTCGTTGTAGCGGCCCGGGCGGCACGCGTCGTTTGTGGCTGCCTGGATGGAGTCGTTGTAGGCTGTGGGGGGGGGGGGGCGAGGGGGGAGTTAGCAGGTTAGCACTGAGGAGCTACCAGAGTTAAAGCCCTGAGGAAATACCTGCAGCGGGGAGTTCCGCAGGTTAACAATGTCCTAATGGGAAAGGTTGCGGCTCTGCTGACAGCCACCAGGGGGGCAGCAGTCTGCCATTCACCTGCATCCTCCCTCTGACCAGACAGCCATGGCTACGGTCCGCCCCCCCCCCCCCCCCCCCCGATCCATCAGGCACAACCGGGCTAATGCATGCCGTGGGGGGAGGGAGGCGGTTTGCAGGGGGGCAGATACAATGCAGGGGGCAGGGACCTGGGTAACCCAGAGCTAAGCGCATCACCACGACCCCCCCCCAAATCTGGCTCTCCCGGCCCCACATCCAAACACCCCCTCCAAAAAAAAATTAAAAAAAAAAAAAAAAAAGGAAAATCTACCCCGTTCCCATGCCCCGAAGTCCCCTCCCCCTTCTCTCCCCTCACACCCCAAAAATCTGCTCTTCCGACCCCCATGTCTCCCAAGATCTGTTGCCCCTGCACACCCCACCTGCCCCTCCTCCCAACTGCCCCTCCAAAAGTCTCACCCCCTCTTCTCCCCCACACCAGCCCACGGTCGCCCAGAACTAGAAGCCACCATCCCCATCCCAACCCCCTTCCCCCCCCAAATGGGGGTTAATTGGGGGGAACGCCACCCCCACCTCCCGCTTTGCCCCATCCCAACTCACGCTCAGGAAGTCATTCAGCATCTTGACATAACGGTCCCAGCTCTCTGTGTTGCTGACGTTAAATGTCACGTCCAGGGTGTCCTGTCTTGGGGCGGATCATCATCCCTGGGGAGAACATTGGGGGGGTCTGCTTTAGGGGGCATTTCTAGCCCCCCCATATCGTGCCAATGCAGCTGGGCGCAACGCGATGAGCGGGATCCACCGGGAGAGGTGCGCGCACATGTGTGTGCGTAAGGCCCGCACACGCACGTGCAAAAAAAAGGGGGGCACACAAGAGGATACCCCCGGGGCCACCCTCCCACGATGGCACCAGCCGGGGGCCGTGGCCAAGGAACCCGGCCGGAGGCGGCAATTGGGCGTTGTGGCGTGCGTGCGACAGGCGTGCGATGAGCGTGCAACCGGTGTGCGACGGGCAATGCAGGCGCAGCGGGACATGCTGCCCCCCACCCCAGGGTGCCCCCAACCCACGAAGCCTTACCGGGCACGGAGAGGCGGTACCTGGTACTTGGGGATGTAGGGGTCAACCGTCTGCAGCATGACCCACATGGTGAGCGTGAAAAGCGCCGTCAGGAAACCGAAAAACACCAGGTAGAAGAACAGGATCAAGGCTGGGGGAGGGGAGGGGGGCGGGGAGAAAAAAAGGGGGGGGGTCAAGCAAAGCCCCCACATGGGGGAGGCCCCACCTCGGAGCCCCCCTTCATCAAGCACCGGAGCCCCCCTCCACATTCCCGGCGCCAGCTAATTAGACAGGAGATTAAAAGGGAATTGGCGGGGATACCCCTCCCCCCAACACACAGCCTAACACCCGCCCCCCGGACAAACTGTACACAGGAGGGAGGGGGTTTGGGCATGTACCCCCCCAAATAGGGGGTTCCTGGGGGAAGTTGGATTGTGCCCCCCCCAGCTCACACAGGAATGGGGGTGCACATGGCTTTCCCCTCGGCACCCTCCTCCTCTGGCTGTTGGGGGGGGGGGTCAGCCAATTGGAGGGCCCTCCCCAGACTAAATGGGGGGAATGGGACAGATCCCTCAAACCTTCCCACTCAGATCCACCCAAACCCCTCCTCCCACTCCCCCCCAGCCAGGGTACCCCCAAACATCCCTCCCCTACACCCCCAGATCTACCCCCTCCCCACTCCTCCCCAGCCAGGGTACCCCCAATATCCATTCCTCTGCACCCCCAGATTTACCTCCTCCTCCACTGCACCACCAGCCAGGTACCCCCAAACATTCCTCCATCCGCACCCCCAGATTTATCCCTCCTCCTAGCACCTGCAGCCAGGGTACCCCCCATGCACATCTCTCCACACCACCAAATCCACCCCTTTTCCCAAAAGCCCCCCCCCAAGTCCTCCAGATACCCCCCAATGCCCCAGATCCAGCCCCCGGTACACCCCCCAAACAGTGCCCCCCTCATCGGCAGAGCCCAGCCTAGCCCCACATTTCATCTAGGCCACGTGTCCCTGCAGAACGCAGTCCGGGGCCATTCCAGCACAGAGCCCCATGGATTGGGGGGAGGGAATTGGGACACCGGAAAAGCCCTGGGGGAAACGGGGATCCCCCGACCCCCAACACTCCCCTCCCCTGAACCCCGGCACAGTCCCATGGCTAGCCAGTGACACCGCTTTGCCCTCGGGGCTCGCAGGTTGGCTCCCCACTCGGGAGACAGGCCCGGAGGAGCGCAGGAGGAAACCCAAAGGTGAGAGAACAGAGAAGCTCTGAGCTACTCCTGGGTGTAAACCCAGAGTAACCCTGGTGTAAACCTAAAGGGGATGGAGATTAGCCCCTGTGCTCCCCTAGGAGCAAACCCAACGGTGAGGGTCTGGCTACAGCCTGGTGTAACCCCAGTGAAAACCTAACAGGGATGGTGATTGAGTCCTCTGCTCTTTCCTGGTGCAAATCCCGAGTAACCCAGCTGCAATCTTGAAATTGGAGGCATGGGAGAGCTGCCCTTGGTTATTCCCAGTGTAAATCTAGATGAACCCCTTTGTAAATCTCCAAGTGTCTATCTGCACAGAACCGGCCCCCTCTGCCTGCAGCTACCCCTTGATGCAAATGCACCTAACCCAACTTCCCAGCCCCTCTGGAGCACCTGAGCATGGGCGGGACGTAAAGCCAGATCAACAGGTGTAAACCTGTAGTAACCCTAGTGCAAGCCAAAAGGTGACCGAAAACCAAAGCGTAGCCCCTCTCCTCAGAGGTGTAAATCCAGAGTAAGCAGTGAGACTCCAAAGGCGGCGGAGATCGGAGCGTGATCCGTTGCTCCCAGGTGTAAATCTGGAGTAACCCAAATGCAAGGGGGATCAGAGCAATGCTTTGCTCCAGGTGTCAATCCAGAGTAATCCATATGCAAGGGCAGGGGGGGAAATCAGAGCAGTGCATTGCACCCAGCTACTACCCAGTGTAAATCTAGAGCAACTCCACCCCGATCTCCAATGCCTTATGGGGTGCAGGGAGTGACCCACCGCTCACGGCTACTCCCGGGTGTCTATCCGGAGTAACCCCCCCTGCAATTAGTGCAACGCTCCTAGCTACCCCCCTGCCCGCACCTAACGCCAGCTCTTCTGGGGTAGCGGGGCTCCTCCCAGCCCCACAAACAAAGCCCCCGGTCAGCTCAAAGCCCCGAAGCCCAAGGACTGGCTGGGGCAGGTCATAGAGCCGGCGACACGCAAGGACCAGTGTCCCCCCCTCCCGCCCCCCAGGCTCTGGGCCCCATTGTGATCCTGGGAAAGGACAGGGGAGGGGTTAATGTGGCCCCACATCTTGCCCTCTGCCAGCCCCCTCTGCAGGACCCCCCCACGCTTCCCAGGCCTATAAGCTCAGTCAGCCCCCCTCCATTCCCATCTCCCCACTCCACCACCTGCCCCCACATCCCCCCAGCTCTCCCCACTCCACCACACCTACCTGCCCCCAGCTCCCCCCACTCCACCACACCTACCTGCCCCCAGCTCCCCCCACTCCACGCCACCTACCTGCCCCCAGCTCCCCCCACTCCACCACACCTACCTGCCCCCAGCTCTCCCCACTCCACCACACCTACCTGCCCCCAGCTCCCCCCACTCCACTACACCTACCCCCAGCTCCCCCCACTCCACCACCTGCCCCCACATCCCCCCACTCCACCACACCTACCTGCCCCCAGCTCCCCCCACTCCACCACACCTACCTGCCCCCAGCTCCCCCCACTCCACTCCACCTACCTGCCCCCAGCTCCCCCCACTCCACTCCACCTACCTGCCCCCAGCTCCCCCCCACTCCACTCCACCTACCTGCCCCCAGCTCCCCCCACTCCACTCCACCTACCTGCCCCCAGCTCCCCCCACTCCACCACACCTACCTGCCCCCAGCTCCCCCCACTCCACCACACCTACCTGCCCCCAGCTCCCCCCACTCCACCACACCTACCTGCCCCCAGCTCTCCCCACTCCACCACACCTACCCCATCTCCCCCCACTCCACTCCACCTACCTGCCCCCAGCTCCCCCCACTCCACCACACCTACCTGCCCCCAGCTCCCCCCACTCCACCACCTGCCCCCACATCCCCCCACACCTACCTGCCCCCATCTCCCCCCACTCCACCACACCTACCTGCCCCCAGCTCCCCCCACTCCACCACACCTACCCCATCTCCCCCCACTCCACTCCACCTACCTGCCCCCAGCTCCCCCCACTCCACTCCACCTACCTGCCCCCAGCTCCCCCCACTCCACCACCTGCCCCCAGCTCCCCCCACTCCACCACATCTACCTGCCCCCAGCTCCCCCCACTCCACCACCTGCCCCCACATCCCCCCACACCTACCTGCCCCCATCTCCCCCCACTCCACCACACCTACCTGCCCCCAGCTCTCCCCACTCCACACCTACCTGCCCCCATCTCCCCCCACTCCACCACACCTACCTGCCCCCAGCTCTCCCCACTCCACCACCTGCCCCCACCTCCCCCCCAGCCCTCCCACTCCACCACATCTACCTGCTCCCAGCTCTCCCCACTCCACCACATGCTCCCACCTCCCCCAGCCCCCCCCACTCCACCCCCTGCCTCCCCATCCTCCCAGCCTCCCCACTACACATCTACCTGCCCCAGCTTCCCTCCAATTCCCGCCAGCCCCCCCACTCAACCTGCCCCCACATCCCCCCAGCCCCCCCACTCCACCACATCTGCCCCCAGCTCCTCCACTCCACCACCTCCCCCGACATCCTCCCCAGCCCCCACATCTACCTTCCCCCCACTCCAGCCCCCACCTGCCCCCCACTCCACCACCAGCCCCCCCAGCCCCCACTCCACTACCTGCCCCCCCACTCCCCCTCTACCTGCCCCCCACTCCACCAGCCCCCCCACATTCCCCCTTTTTCACCAGCCCCCCATATGTTCCACCAGCCCCTCAACCCCCCCACTCCAACAACCCCCCATCTAGCTCCCCGCCAGCCCCTCCCCACTCCTTCCCCCAGCCCCAACCTCTCTCCTCTAAGTCCCCTCCCCCCCTGCTGCCCCCCCAGATCTCCCCCCCCCCCCGCTCTCCACCAGCCCTGTCCATTCCGCCAGGCCGCCAGCCTCTCCGCAATGCAACAAGCCAAGACACTATCCCCCAGCCAGAGCGAGATGGGAACCCAGCCCCCCCCCCCAAGTGTCACCGCCAGCCCCCCCTCCCTGGTCGCCTGCTGCAGTGAAGGGGGGGCAGCTGCCTTCTGCAGCGAATCTAAGCCAGGATTAATGGTGAATCCCCAGGCAACGCCCCCCCCCCCCCCCCCGACAAAGTAAAGGGCAATTAATCCAGCCAGTGTGTGTGTGGGGGGGGAGGTCCCTGTTCTGGGCTCCCCCCTCCATACAGCTCCCCCTGCCCCCCCCATAGCTGGGTTCCCTCCTCCTCTCCAATCCCTTCGCACTACCAAAGATGGGGGGGGGTCAGGCCATAGGGGAGGGAACGTACGTGCAGGAGGAAAGGGGGGGGCTGCAAAGTGGGGGGGCAGAGCTAAATGGTGGGAGGGACTGGACAGAGGGGAGAAATCTGAGGGGGTAGGACAAGGGGGGCTAATTTTGAAGGTAGGGGGCTAATGCCGGATGAGGGGGGCTGATCCCAGATGGGGGGGGGGCTGATCCTGGATTTTTTTCCCCCTTACTTAATTACAAAAATACTCCCCCTTCCCAGTCCCCCTCGGCGTGGGGGGGGGCTGTGTTGACAGATGGGGGGGCTGTGTTGCCAGACCTGGGGGGGGGGCGGGCGAAGACTCACCCAGCTCCTACAGAAAGCTGACTGACCTACTTTCCCAGCCGGCTAGTCCACCGCAGCGCCATGAAACTGGGGGGGCCCCCGGGGGATTGATAGAGACAGGGCGGGGAGGGCATTACCCCCCACACAGCCCCTGCCCCTACATAGCCCTGGGCCCCGAGCCCTGTCTCTGCCCCACATCACCCCCCAGTACTGCATAGATAAGGGAGCTGAATTTTGGGGGGGGGACAGAGCCCCCCACATTTGCTCCTTCACACCCACACCCCAAGAATCCCAGACCTGGATCTGAGCTGGTCCAGTCCAATTCAGCCCTACTCCTGCCCCCCATCAGCCCTGCTCCCCCCACCCCATATTCCAAGGCACCCCACTTCCTGCTCCCTTAGGGGAAATGCTAGTCCTGCATCTACCCCACTCTTTCCTGGGGGGGAAAGGGAAAATAGAGCCCCCTCATTGATGCATGACCCCACAGACACCCCATAACCCCTTGCCAGCCCCCCCCACAGCCCTATCCTTTCCCCTTCCTCCTCCCTGTTGCTTAGGATTTGGGGGGGGACACTGCACCCCCATTTCAACTCCCCAATAAACCCTTCACCTGATTTCTCTCCCCCCGGCCATGACACCCCTTGATGATCCCCCCTTTCATCTCTCCCTCTCTACAGCACCCCCTCACTAGAAACCCCATTTGGGGGGTCACAAGCAAGGACTCCCCTGTAGTCTTGATAATTTACCCCCCAATGAAACACCCCCAAACAGCCACCATTCTTAGACGGGCTCGGAACCTAGCCCCCTTCATCCCAATAACTCCCCCCCATTTTAAGGCAAACAGCCCCCCCCAAAAAAATACACCCCAGACATCACCCAACGACTCCACTTTCTATGGGAATTTGGGTCATGACGCCGCCCATCCTCCTAGAGATCTGTCCCCCCCCAAACAGCCCCCCCACCAAATCCACCTCCTTTTCAGGCTCCTCAAGGAAACCCCAAGAATCCCCCCAGATAACCTGCTCCGGACACCCCCAGTTAGATAAAAAGAGAGGGGGTTGGGGAGGGTTAAGGGCTCCTGCTAACGACCGCCCAATTTCGCCCCCTAGATCAACCTCCCCCCAATCCCCCTCCTTTTAAGGGCTCCTGCTAACGACCCCCCAAATTCTCCCCCATAACAACCTCCCCCCAGCCCCCTCCTTTTACGGGCATTAGCTAGCGACACCCCAAATTCTCCCCCTAGATCAGCGCCCCCCCAACCCTCCCCACACTTCCACTGCTTTTCAAGGGCTCACCCCCCAACCCCCGGCTCTGCCCCAGAGCCAGCCCCCCCAGACCAGCCACGTACCCCAGCTGGTGCCGGTGCGCCCCATGAATTGGTGGGTGCGCGGATTCCAGATGCCTTCTCGCCACTCCGCCATGACTTGCCCGCAGGTTTTCTTCTCCTTCTCGATAGCCATGATGGGGTGTGGGGGCTGCTGCGGAACTGGGGGGCAGGAGGAAGGGCCCCTAGATCCCCTGACCGAGGAAGGCGCTGCGGGGCAGGCGGGGGGGCGCTGGATACGTAGCTACACCCGGGAGATGCTGCTCCAGCCCGGCTCTGCAGCTAAGGATGAGCAAAGCAAGGCGGCGTGGGGGGGAGTGGGGGGAGTGATTTTATTCCGCCCCCCAGGCCCCGCCCCACCGGGCGCTCATGCATATGCAAATGATCCCTCTCAGGGGGCGGAGCGGCTCATTCAAGGTTTTGCGGCCGGCCCGGGGAGGGGCTTAAAGAGACGGGGCGGGGGGGGGGAGTCTCCCCTCCCCCCTCCCCCCGAGGAAAGGGGAATGTCCTCCGGGGTGGGCCCCTCCCCAGGGACAGGTGGGGGTGGGGGATAGATAGATAGATAGATGAAGGGATGTGGATGGGTGGGTGGGTGGATGAAGAGGTGGGTGGATGGATGGGGGGATGAAGGGGTGTGGGGGGATGGGTGGGGGGATGGACGAAGGGCTCTGCCTGGGGACAGATGGGTGGCTGGATGGGGGGATGGATGGATGGACGAAGGGATGGATGGATGAGTGGGTGGGTGGACGAAGGGCTCTGCCTGGGGACAGATGGGTGGGTGGGTGGGTGAGTGGATGGATGGATGGATGAAAGTATGAATGAGTGGATGGTTGAAGGGATGGATGGATTGATGGACGGGTGGGTGGATTGATGGACAGGTGGGTGGGTGGAGGGATTGATGGGTGGATGGATGAAGGTATGAATGAGTGGATGGTTGAAGGGATGGATGGATTGATGGACGGGTGGGTGGATTGATGGACAGATGGGTGGATGGATGGATTGATGAAGGTATGAATGGGTGGATGAAGGTATGAACGGGTGGATGGTTGAAGGGATGGATGGATTGATGGACGGGTGGGTGGATTGATGGACAGATGGGTGGATGGATGGATTGATGAAGGTATGAATGGGTGGGTGCATGGATGAAGGTATGAACGGGTGGATGGTTGAAGGGATGGATCGATTGATGGACGGGTGGGTGGATTGATGGACAGGTGGGTGGGTGAAGGGATGGATGGATTGATGAAGGTATGAATGGGTGGATGGTTGAAGGGATGGATGGGTGGGTGGATGAAGGGCTCTGCCTGGGGACAGGTGGGTGGGTGGGTGGATGGGTGGAGGGATGGATGGAGGGATGAAGGGTTTGATGGATGAAGGTATGAATGGGTGGATGGTTGAAGGGATGGATGGATTGATGGACGGGTGGGTGGATTGATGGACAGATGGGTGGATGGATGAAGGGATGGATGGATTGATGAAGGTATGAATGGGTGGATGGTTGAAGGGATGGATGGGTGGGTGGATGAAGGGCTCTGCCTGGGGACAGGTGGGTGGGTGGGTGGATGGGTGGAGGGATGGATGGAGGGATGAAGGGATTGATGGATGAAGGTATGAATGGGTGGATGGATGAAGGGATGGATGGATTGATGGACGGGTGGGTGGATGGGAGGGTGGGTGGATGAAGGGATGGACGGGTGGGTGGATGGGTGGACAAAGGGTTCTGCCTGGGGACAGATGGGTGGGTGGAGGGATGGATGAAGGGATGAAGGCATTGATGGATGAAGGTATGAATGGGTGGATGGATGAAGGGATGGATAGATTGATGGATGGGTGGGTGGATGGGTGGGTGGGTGGATGGGTGGACGAAGGGCTCTGCCTGGGGACAGATGGGTGGGTGGGTGGGTGGATGGTTGGATGAAGGGATGGCTGGATTGATGGATGAAGGTATGAATGGGTGGATGGTTGAAAGGATGGATGGATTGATGGACGGGTGGGTGGACGAAGGGGTCTGCCAGGGGATGGACGGGTGGGTGGGTAACTATACGGCGTCACATCCTGCTCTCCGTCCCGCCGCTGAGACCTGCTGCTCTGGCTCTGGGGTCACTCACCGTGCTGAGCTGGGGTGTGTCACCTGGAGCGACCACATCCGGGGCCGTGTGCGCGTTACATGTACCGCGTGCCAGGACATCAGCGAGCCAGTGGCAGGTCCTCTAATCCGGGGGGGGAGGGCACGGAGAAGGGCATCGGAGGGAAGAAACAGGGGGTGTAATACCCCCCACCTCTCTCTCACACACACACGTCGGGAGTCACACAACCGTCTACCAGACAGCAATAGGACCTGAGACTGTAAACCAGAAGCGAGTCCAGGGGGCAGACTCGGGACGGATGGAGGGGTGTGTGGGCAGAGCCAGAGGGCAACTGCCTGGGTGGGGACTTGGGGGGTGCAGGGCCCCGGGGGCTGGTTTGGTTGCTGGTGACACAAGGGGGATGTATCATCTCATAGGATGGGGGAATTAAAAGGTTTAACCGGGGGGGGGGGTGAAGATGCTCCTCACCTAGGGCACCATGCGGTCTAGGGCCAGCCCCGTGGGGGATGTGGGGGGGATGGATGGACAGACGGTTGGAGGGTGACGTATGGGGCTGGATGAATGGAGGTTTGGGTGGGGGATGGATGGATGGACCGCAGCATCTGGGCACAGGTGGATGAACAGATGGATGGGGGGTTGTGGGCTGGGGTGGGGGGGTGGAGGGTGCGTGTGGGGCTGGACAGATGGACAGGGGGATGGAAGGGGAGCTGGGTGGATGGGGGGCTGGGTGTGGGGCTGGTGGATGGATTGTGTGTGGATGGAAGGGGCTGGGCCGATGGGTGGATGGATGGGCGGATGGAGGGGGCTGGGTGGATGGGGGGCTGCGTGTGGGGCTGCGTGTATGGACAGACGGATGGGGTGGATGGGAGGTTGGTTTTGGGCCTGGGTGGATGGACGGGCGGATGGGGGGCTGCGTGTGGGGCTGGGTGGATGGACGGGCGGATGGAGGGGGTGGTGGGTGGATGGGGGACTGTGTGTGAGGCTGGGTGGATGGACAGACGCATGGGGGGGCTGGGCAGATGGGGGCTGTGTGTGGGGCTGGGTGGATGGACGGGCGGATGGAGGGGGCTGGGTGGATGGGGGGGCTGTGTGTGGGGCTGGGTGGATGGACGGGCGGATCAAGGGGGGTTTGGGTGGGTGAGGGGCTCTGGGTGGGGCTGGGTCCATGGACAGACAGATGGTGGGGGGGCTGGGCAGATGGGGGCTGTGTGTGGGGCTGGGTCCATGGACAGACAGATGGTGGGGGGATTGGGCAGATGGGGGGCTGCGTGTGGGGCTCGGTGGATGAACCGATTGGCCGTGCCGAACAGCACAGTCTGTGGGGTCAGCGCCCCATGGCCCTGGTACCAGGACCCCCCCCCGTTCCCCAGCGCGGTCCGAGCCCCCCCTGCCCTGGCTCCGGGCTCACCCCGGCTCTGTCCTTGAGGCCCGGCCCGTGGCCAGCTGCCGGCTAATGAGCAGGTGCGGACAGAGCCGGGCGATAAGATCCGGGGCCGGGGCCGGGACACAGGGGGCCCATTCAACCCTGAAGGACGCGACCCACGGAGCGGAACAGTTTCCCTGGCCTCCATCCAGAGCCTCCCCTTCGATTTCACCCCGGGGGGTGTTCATCACCCCATAGTATAGCTGGTACCTTCCCAGGGGACCCCTCCAGCTATGCGCCTGGGCCCCCCCATCGCTTGCCCCCCCCATCTCTCATTTGGGGTGAGGACACCCCTGGGACCTGGGGGGGGGGGGTCACCAGAGAACATGGAGATCCTTCT
Organism: Chrysemys picta bellii; assembly: GCF_011386835.1. Taxonomy (NCBI): domain Eukaryota; kingdom Metazoa; phylum Chordata; order Testudines; family Emydidae; genus Chrysemys; species Chrysemys picta. Next base: position 2,716,716 of record NC_088806.1, read on the forward strand.
GCTCAGAGGGCGGGGCCTTGAGGTGTCTGGGCGTGGCCTAGGGAAGGGGTGTGGCCTTGTCAGATAGGAGGTGTGGCCGGAGAAAAGGTGAAATTGGGGCAAAGGTTCATCATTGAGGTCATGGAGGGAGTGAGCTCTGACACCCCCACTCCCCTCCCAGAGCCGGGGAGAGAACCCAGGAGTCCTGGCTCTCAGCCATTGTGTATGGAAAGGGATGGGAGCTAAGGTGGTATGGAAGTGGGGGGCCTGGGGCAGAGGGAATCTATGGGGTGTTAGCCCCCCCCACGGGACAAAGCCGGGCAAACCCAGCTGAAGAATCCAGGAACTGCTCAGCAGAGCACCCCCTTCCTGGTCCCAAACTGGTTGAACTGGTCCAGCCTGCTGTGGTGTGGCCACGGGCCCAGCTGAGCCCTGGGGCGAACGCACCCTCATCTTCCCCCCCAGCCCCCCAGCCCTTCCCACGCACCACAGCTGAGTATAACCAGAGACAGTGTCCCTTCCTAGAGTCGGGGAGTGAACCCAGGAGTCCTGGCTCCCAGCTAGGGTGACCAGACAGCAAGTGTGAAAAATCGGGACGGGGGTGGGGGATAATAGGAGCCTTTATAAGAAAAAGACCCAAAAATCGGGACTGTCCCTATAAAATCAGGACATCTGGTCACCCTACTCCCAGCCCCCCCTGTAACCCACCAGCCCCTACTCCCCTCCCAGAGCTGGGGAGAGAACCCAGGAGTCCTGGCTCCCAGCGCCCCCTGTTCTAACCACTAGCTCCCACTCCCCCCCAGGGGTCGGGAGAGAACCCAGGAGTCCTGGCTCCCAGCCCCCCTGCTCTAACCCACCAGCCCCCGCTCCCCTCCCAGAGCCAGGGAGAGAACCCAGGAGTCCTGGCTCCCAGCCCCCCCCTGCTCTAACACACCAGACCCCACTGTCCTGGCTCCCGCTGTGATCCCCCCACCCCGGCACGGGATCGAGGGGGATTTGAGCACCATGGCTTTCACACCCATGCTCCCTGCCATACCAGGGAAGGGGTCAGGAAGGCCCGTTTGCCAGCCCCCCAAACTTTGCAGGGTGAATCCTTCCCCAGGCACCCCCTATCTCTGCAGGGGGATGGGGCATAGAACCCCGGTGTCCGGGAGAGGGGCGGGGAGGAGGGAAACAAATCCAGGTGTCCGGGGAGGTGGAGAAGAGAGGCTAGAACCTAAATCTGTGTGTGGAGGGGGTGGAGGAAGAGGAGACAGGCGAAGTACCCAGAGTGGGGCGCAGAGCCCCAGATCTGGAGGTGGGGGTGCCAGGGAGAGAAAGGACCCAGGCATCTGGAGAGAGGAGATAGATGGTGGATGTCCATAATATGGGGGAGGAGGAGATAGAACCCAGGAATCCAGGTTACATCATAAAACACAGCTGAAGGGGCTAGTGGTTGTGGGGGGAGGGAGCCAGGACTCCTGGGTTCTCTCCACGGGTCTCGGAGGGCAGTGGGGGCTAGTGGGTTAGAGCGGGGGGGGGGGCTGGGAGCCAGGACTCCTGGGTTCTCTCCCCGGCTCTGAGAGGGGAGTGGGGTGTAGTGGTTAGAGCAGGGGGGTTGGGAGCCAGGCTGGTCTGAGTCACGGGGGAATCAGCCACTCGGCATTTGACCCGGTTGTGTGGGGAGGAAACTCACCCGCCCTCTAAGTGGCTTTGGGAGCTGCTGACCCATGGGGTCACTCCTGGGGACACAGGGAATTGGGTCAGCCCATCCTACGCTGAGCTAGGTGATGATCTAATGGTGTGGGTTGGGAGCCAGGACTCCTGGGTTCTCTCCCTGGCTCTGGAAGGAGAGTGGGGGCTGGTGGGTTAGAACAGGGGGGGCTGGGAGCCAGGACTCCTGGGTTCTCTCCCCGGGTCTCGGAGGGGAGTGGGGGCTGGTGGGTTAGAGCAGGGGGGGCTGGGAGCCAGGACTCCTGAGTTCTCTCCACGGGTCTCGGAGGGCAGTGGGGGCTGGTGGGTTAGAGCAAGGGGGGCTGGGAGCCAGGACTCCTGGGTTCTCTCCCAGCTCTGGAAGGAGAGTGGGGGCTGGTGGGTTAGAACAGGGGGGGCTGGGAGCCAGGACTCCTGGGTTCTCTCCCAGCTCTGGGAGGGGAGTGGGGGCTAGTGGGTAGAGCAGGCAGGCCTAGGAGCCCGGACTCCTGGGTTCTAATCCCGGCTCCGCCCTGACTCAGCTGCCTAAGCTTTCCCCGTGCCTCAGTTTCCCCATCTGCGAAACTGGGCTAATGAGAGGCTGCCTGAAGGCGACTCATCTTTTCCACGCGTACCCGCCCCACGGCCAGCTACCCGGGAAGGGCCGGGCACCAGCCCTGCAACCCAGCGATACCAGCAAGCGACACCCCCACCCCCACCAGGGTGTTTCAGCCGGCTGGAAATATCTAGTTTCTGGGGGAAGACGGGCACGCCTGGATCAGGCGCATTCCACCAGGATGAACAAGTCTGGCCTAGATTCCCGGCACATGGGCCAGGCACGGAGCTGGCAAGGACCTGGGGGAGCAGGGGGGTGCAACTGGAGTTTTGGGATTCAGGGACCGGGGGTTCGCTCTGGGTTTCGGGAGGTTAAAGGGGGCAAGATTCAGATGGGGGGAAGGGTCAGGAAGGCGGGTGGTGTTGAGGGCTGTGTGTCAAATTTTGAGGGGTTCAGCGGAATATTTGGGGTGCAGGGTTGGGGTTGATTCAGGGTTTGGGTGGAAAGGCCAGAAGGGCTGGCAGGAGTTTGGGGAGCAGGTTTGGGGGGTTCCGCTGGAGTTTGGGGAGAGAGGCACTGGACGGTGTCAGGGCCTGAAGTTGGAGGGCTGGGAGGGAAGTCACGTGACTTCTTGGTGGGGCCAAATTTTAAGGGGTGAAGGGTCAGTCTGGGAGCAAGATTGGGGGGGCGGATCATGGGTGGGGGGTAAGCTCAGCAGGGCTGCCCAGAGGAATCAGGGGGCCTGGGACAAAGCAATTTCAGGGGCCCCTTCCTTAAAATAAAGTTGCAATTCTATAGAATACAATATTCTTGTGGGGGCCCCTGTGGGACCCGGGGCCTGGGGCAAATTGCCCCACTTGCCCCCCCCCCCCCCCGGGCAGCCCTGCAGATCCGGGGGAGACTCGGGACAGCTCAGAAGCAAGTTTTGGGACCAGGTTTACAGGGGTCGGGGTGACCTGGCAGGGAAGGTTTGGGGGATTGAGTGTGAATTGTGGGGGGGAGGGTTCGGGGGGGGTTTGGGACAATTTTGGGGGGAAGGCTTGGGGGACTGAGGGGGTTGGTTGTGGGGGGAGAGTTGGGGGGAGTTTTGGAGAGGTTTAGGGGGTCAGGGGGTGAGTTTGGGGGCAGGTTCGGAGGAATAGGTTGGGGGAGGGCTCGGGGGGCCGGCTGAGTTGGGGGGGAAGACTCAGGGGACTGAGGGGGTTGGCCGTGGGGGGAGAGTTGGGGTGAGTTTTGGGGAGGTTTGCGGGAATGGAGGAGTTTGGGGGGGAAGGCTTGGGGAACTGAGGGGGTTGGCTGTGGGGGGAGAGTTGGGGTGAGTTTTGGGGAGGTTTGGGGGAATGGAGGAGTTTGGGGGGAAGGCTTGGGGAACTGAGGGGGTTGGCTGTGGGGGGAGAGTTGGGGTGAGTTTTGGGGAGGTTTGGGGGAACGGGGGAGTTTGGGGGGGAAGGCTTGGGGAACTGAGGGGGTTGGCTGTGGGGGGAAGGCTCGGGGGGAGGTTTGGGGGAACAGAGGGTGAGTTTGGGGGCAGGTTCGGAGGGAACGGTTGGGGGAGGGTTCGGGGGACCGGGTGAGTTTGAGGGGGAAGGCTCAGGAGATTGAGGGGGTTGGCTGTGGGGGAAGGCTTGGGGTGAGTTTTGGGGGGTCAGGGATGAGTTTGGGGTCAGGTTCGGAGGGATAGGTTGGGGGAGGGCTCGGGGGGCCGGGTGAGTTTGGGGGGAAGGCTCGGGGGACTAAGGGGGTTGGCTGTGGGGGGAAGGCTTGGGGGGAGGTATGCGAGGACAGGGGGTGAGTTTGGGGGCAGGTTCGGAGGGATAGGATGGAGGGGTTTGGGGGGGCTGGGTGACTTTGGGGGGACAGGATGAATTGGGGGGATTGTCCAGGGGTGTGTGGATATGGCAGAAGAAGTTCAGCATCCTGGAGAAATTTGGGGGTCACTGTTAGGCGGTGGGGACACCCCGATGATGGGGGGCTGTGGTCACACAGGCCAGCGCCCCACACAGCCCCAGGGGACCCCCCCACACACACACCAAGAAAACCCTGAACAACAAAACCACCATAAACGGCCCAATGTCGCAACTCCAGGTGTGTGTCCAAGGGACGGGCCGGGCGGCCTCCGGATTAAGGGGGGTAAAGTCCAGTCTGGCTCCCTGGCTGCCATGGGTCAGCCGGCTCCGGGAGGGGAGTGGGGACTGGTGGGTCAGAGCAGGGCGGGGCTGGGAGCCAGGACTCCTGGGTTCTCTCCCCGGCTCCGGGAGGGGAATGGGGACTGGCGGGTCAGAGCAGGGGGGCTGGGAGCCAGGACTCCTGGGTTCTCTCCCCGGCTCCGGGAGGGGAGTGGGCTGGTGGGTTAGAGCAGGGGGGGCTGGGAGCCAGGACTCCTGGGTTCTCTCCCCGGCTCCGGGAGGGGAGTGGGGGCTGCAGGGGGAGGGTCTCGCACCGGACAGGGCCGGCTTGGCTGGGCCCCCGGTGCCGGAGCAGAGGCCAGAGGAGAGGGATAAAAGCAGCCGGATCCCAGCCCCTCGCCCTGCCCCCCAGGTCACAGGCAGGCTGGGGCTGGAGTTGCCTCCTCTGGGCCCAGCGCGCTCTGGATTCCTCAAGCCAGATCCGGATTGCGGGAGGCCCGGCCCCAAGGCCTGGCGCTGAAGGGCCGTCCCACAGGGCTGGGAAAAGACAAACAGAGTGTGCCCCAGCCTGGGACCGCACCTGATACTCCCCAGTGTAAACCAGGAGTCACTCCACTGGAGCTGGTTCCCCCTCACTAACCCCAGTGCCAAGCGGGGGTCACTCCAGAGTCACTCCACTGGGACCGGTTCCCCCTCGCTAACCCCAGTGCCAAGCGGGAGTCACTCCAGAGTCACTCCACTGGGGCCGGTTCCCCCTCGCTAACCCCAGTGCCAAGCGGGAGTCACTCCAGAGTCACTCCACTGGGACCGGTTCCCCCTCGCTAACCCCAGTGCCAAGCGGGAGTCACTCCGGAGTCACTCCACTGGGGCCGGTTCCCCCTCACTCACCCTGTTATGAATCTGGAGTCACTGCACTGGGGCCGTTGTGTTGCCTACAGATACGACAACGATTAAATATTTGTCGGTTCAGGGCCTGAGAGTCTAGGTGATGGTTTTTTTACAAAGTCGTGGGAGTGGAGTGGGGTCCACTGGGCTAGAGTCGGGGGGCTGGGAGCCAGGACTCCTGGGTTCTCTCCCTGGCTCTGGAAGGGCAGTGGGGGCTGGTGGGTTGGAGCAGGGGGGCTGGGAGCCAGGACTCCTGGGTTCTCTCCCTGGCTCTGGAAGGGGAGTGGGGGCTGGTGGGTTAGAGCACGGGGGGGGCTGGGAGCCAGGACTCCTGGGTTCTCTCCCCGGCTCTGGGAGGGGAGTGGGGGCTGGTGGGTTAGAGCACGGGGGGGGCTGGGAGCCAGGACTCCTGGGTTCTCTCCCTGGCTCTGGGAGGGGAGTGGGGGCTGGTGGGTTAGAGCAGGGGGGCTGGGAGCCAGGACTCCTGGGTTCTCTCCCGGCTCTGGGAGGGGAGTGGGGGCTGGGGTGGGAGCCAGGACTCCTGGGTTCCATGGGGACAGCAGGGAGGGAGGAGGCTGTGACGAGCCCTGTGGGCTCCCAGGTAACCAGCTGCTTTTCTTAGCGCTGGTTGGTTGCTCTTGGAACTGGTTCAGTCCCGGCAGCCCTAGGGCAGCTGCTGCCGCCCCCCTCCCCGGCCTGTGCCCCCTCCCCACCAGCGGGGGCGGCCTTGGCTTGGCAGGTGCATTGTGCGGCGGGTAGAGAACAAGCGCCCCCTAGTGGCGGAGGGCGGAACTGCGCCCAGCCTACGCTGCAGGGGCTGGGGGGGGAGGTGACAACTCCCACCCCCCATCAGAGCAGGGGGGCGGGGTGACGAGCTGGGACTGTTCTTAACATGGCCTGTGAATGCTGAGTGGAGAGTGTTGGCTGGGAAGGTGGCAGGGGAGTGTGGGTAGGATGGTCTGCATTGGGGGATGGGAGACTGGCCCAGGAAAGATACCTGAGCATGTAACATGAGAACCCAGGAGGGGGCTGGGGCCAGGTGACATCTCTGCCCAGGACCCTGCACCAAGGCTGGGGGAGGAGCCGGGGGAGGCTGGGGGAGGAGCCGGGGGGGGGGGTCAGGAGTTGGCTGGTAATGGAGGGAGCCCAGACGGGGCTCTGACCTCCCAATAGGGCTGTGGTGCCTCTGGGACCCCAAGATGGACCTAACTGAGGGGGGTCCTGTTGTCTGTGCCTGCAAGACCTGTCTTGGACTGTATTCCTGTCGTCTAAATAAATCTTCTGCTTTACTGGCTGGCTGAGAGTGCAGGGCTTTGTGTCCCCCCACACTCTGTGACAGGGGGACCCCCAAATCTGCCCTCTCCTGTCATGCCAGCAGTCAGCTCTGCCCCATTCCCGGACACTCATGGGCAAAGGGAGAGGGGTCAAATGGTTAGAACAGGGGCTGGGAACCAGGACTCCTGGGTTCTCTCCCTGGCTCTGGGAGGGCAGTGGGGGCTGGTGGTTACAGCAGGGGGGGCTTGGAGCCAGGACTCCTGGGTTCTCTCCCTGCCTCTGGGAGGGGAATGGGGGCTGGTGGGTTAGACGAGGGAGGTTGGGAGACAGGACTCCTGGGTTCTCTCCCTGTGGCAGGCAGGGAGGGTGCTGCAGGGCCAGCCAATGCCCTTTGATTCCCCAAAGCCAGCCAGAAGGGATTTGGCTAATGGCCTTTGACAGCCCCCGGGGCCCCCCGGAGCTAATCTGGGGCGCTCATGGTGCCCTGGGCGGATTGCCTGGCCCCTGCGCTAATTCCCAGAGCTGGGCGCGGGCGGCAGGGCTGGGGGGGCGGGAAACGATGCCCGAGGTGCCCGGCACTTGGGCCCGGCCGGCCAGCGTGGAGTGAACCCCTGGGGGGGCAGTCAGAATCCCACCCCGGACGGAGCCCCCCCCCGCTTCGGCTGATCCTGCCCCGTAAGTCCTGTGGGGAGGGGGGAACCTGGGGTGGGAAGCTGAGCGGAGGTCTGTGTGTCACTGTCTGCCCCCCACACTCCACAGTGGGGTGCTCCTTTAGGAGAGGGTCAGGGGAGGAGGGTCAGTTGGGGGGCAGGGAGGGGGTGGCTGGAAAGTTGCAGGAGGAGTGAAGGGGTGAATAGGACCATGGGGGGGCAACCAGGAGGGGGAGGGGGTAATGGGGGGTAGGGATGGGATGAGGGTCTGGGGGGGGTCAGGTCGAGGGGTAGCGGGGAGGGGAAGTGGCTATGGGGGAAGGAGGGGTGGTGGGGGTGATGGGGGTGTAGGGTGAGGGAAGAGAGAGCTAGTTGAGAGGAAGTGGGGGGGTCAGGGTCGGTGGGGGGAGGAGGAGGGGTTGGGGACATTTGGCGGAGTGGGAGGCTGTGGGGCAGGCGCAGGAGGGGGTGGCTGTGCGGGGGTGGGGGAGGTGTCTGTGGGGGGAAGGGAGAGGCTGTGGGGCGGGCGCAGGAGGGGGTGGCTGTGAGGGGGTGGGGGAGGTGTCTGTGGGAGGGAGGGGAGGGCTGTGGGGCAGGCGCAGGAGGGGGTGGCTGTGCGGGGGTGGGCAGGTCTGTGGGGGGAAGGGAGAGGCTGTGGGGCGGGCGCAGGAGGGGAGGTGGCTGTGAGGGGGTGGGGGAGGTGTCTGTGGGAGGGAGGGGAAGGCTGTGGGGCAGGCGCAGGAGGGGGTAGCTGTGAGGGGGTGGGCAGGTCTCTGTGGGGGGAGGGGAAGGCTGTGGGGCAGGCGCAGGAGGGGGTGGCTGTGAGGGGGTGGGCAGGTCTCTGTGGGGGAGGGGGAGGCTGTGGGGCAGGCACAGGAGGGGAGGTGGCTGTCAGGGGGTGGGCAGGTCTCTCTGTGGGGGAGGGGGAGGCTGTGGGGCAGGCGCAGGAGGGGGTGGGGCAGGTCTCTCTGTGGGGGAGGGGGA
>NC_088806.1:2725341-2776356 GCF_011386835.1 Chrysemys picta bellii
CTGGAATTAGATTCATCCCCTACACACACACACACACACACACACACACACACACACACACACACACACACACAGCCCCTCTCTCTCTCACACACACAAAGCCACACACAGGTCGTGAATCACACACACAGCCCCCAACAATCTCACAAACAGTGTCTCTCACACACACCTCTAGCCTGACACACCCTCAAACACACACACAGAACCTGATGCACACCTATAGCCACACACACACACACACAGAGTGAAACACACACACAAAGCCACATACAGCTTGACACACACAGGGCTAGAATCACACACACAGTCCCCCCCAGAATCTCACACACACAAACAGACCCCCCCACATACAGTGTCTCTCACACACACCCCAGGCTCACACACACACACACACACACACACACACACACACACACACAGAGCCCCCTCTCTCTCTCACACACACAAAGCCACACACAGGTCGTGAATCACACAAACAGACCCCCAACACACACACACCGTCTCTCTCACACACCCCTAGCCTCACACACACACACAGCCAGACCCTGGCCCCCGTCCCCAGGAGAACCGCCCCCCCACACCCGCCCCCTGAGTTATTTTGATCCCAGCAAATTAGCGTCTCTAATCCGGGCGGGATTCCCTGGCAGGAGGCGCCGGGCTCAGAGCTCATGGGAGGGGGGTCGGGCGGGGTCAGCCCCAGCCCCCCCCCCCCCCGCCGGCCTGCATAGGGGGGATCCGGCATCCCCCGTCCGTCCCCCCCACACCCCTCCTCCCTCCATCCCTCCACCCTCCCTCCTTCCTCCCCTCCATCCCCCCCACAGCCCTCCTCCCTCCATCCCTCCCCCCACACCCCCCACCCCCCTCCACCTCCATCCCCCCACACCCCCCCTCCTCCCTCCCTCCACCCCCCACCCACCTCCATCCCACCCCACCCCCCCCACCCACCACCCCCCCCCCACCCCCACCCACCCCCACCCTCCACCCCCCCCCCACCATCCATCCCACCCATCCCCCCACCCCCACCCACCCATCCCACCACACCCCCCCCCACCCTCCCCACCCCCACCCCCACCCACCCCACCCCACCCCCCACCCACCAACCAACCCCCCACCCCCCCCACCCACCCACCACCCACCCACCCAACCCCACCACCCCCCACACCCCACCACCCTCCCCCCCACCATCCACTCCACCCCACCAACCCCCCCCCCCACCACCCTCCCACCCTCCACCCTCCACCCCTCCACCCACCACCCCCACCCACCACCCCACCCCCCCCACCCACCCACCCACCCACCACACCCCCTCCACCCCCCCCCCCACCCCACCCACCCCACCACCCACCACACACCCCACCCCCCCACACCCCTCCACCACCCCCCCACCCCCCCACCCACCCTCCAACCCACCCATCCCCCCCACCCCCCACCACCCTCCTCCCACCCTCCATCCCCCACCCCCCACACCCCTCCACCCTCCCACCCACCCACCCACACCCCTCCACCCCCCACCCACCTCCACCCTCCCCCCCCACCCCTCCACCCTCCCTCCTCCAACCCCCCACACCCCCCTCCCACCCCTCCACTCCCTCCACCCCCACCACCCACCCACCCACCCCCTCCCCCCACCCTCCACCCTCCCCCCCCCACCACCCACCCACCACCACCCCTCCATCCCCCCCCCCTCCACCCCACCATCCCTCACCTCCATCCTCCCCACACCCCACCCCCTCCTCCCTCCATCCCTCCCCTACCCCTCCACCCTCCCCTCCTTCCTTCCCTCCATCCCCCCACACCCCTCCATCCCTCCCTCCCTCCATCCATTCCCCCTCACCCCCCCATCCTTCACTTCATCCCCCCACACCCCTCCATCCCTCCATCCTCCATCCATTCATCCCCACAAACCCCTCCTCCCTCCATCCCTCCCCTAACAGCCCTCCACCCTCCCTCCTTCCTTCCCTCCATCCCCCCCACACCCCTCCATCCCTCCCTCCCTCCATCCTTCACTTCATCCCCCCCACACCCCTCCTCTCTCCATCCCTCCCTCACCCCTCCATCCTTCACTCCATCCCCCTACACCCCTCCTCCCTCCATCCCTCCCCCCACACCCCTCCATCCCTCCCTCCTTCCTTCCCTCCATCCCCCCCACACCCCTCCATCCCTCCCTCCCTCCCTCCCTCCCTCCATCCCCCCACACCCCTCCATCCCTCCCTCCCTCCTTCACTCCATCCCCCCCACACCCCTCCTCCCTCCCTCCTTCCTTCCCTCCATCCCCCCACACCCTTCCATCCCTCCCTCCCTCCATCCTTCACTTCATCCCCCCCACACCCCTCCTCTCTCCATCCCTCCCTCACCCCTCCATCCTTCACTCCATCCCCCTACACCCCTCCTCCCTCCATCCCTCCCCCCACACCCCTCCATCCCTCCCTCCTTCCTTCCCTCCATCCCCCCCACACCCCTCCATCCCTCCCTCCCTCCATCCCTCCATCCCCCCACACCCCTCCATCCCTCCCTCCCTCCTTCACTCCATCCCCCCCACACCCCTCCTCCCTCCATCCCTCCCCCCACACCCCTCCACCCTCCCTCCTTCCTTCCCTCCATCCCCCCACACCCCTCCATCCCTCCCTCCATCCCTCCATCCACCCACACCCCTCCATCCTTCACTCCATCCCGCCCACACCCCTCCTCCCTCCCTCCTTCCTTCCCTCCATCCCCCCACACCTCTCCATCCCTCCCTCCTTCCTTCCCTCCATCCCTCCCACCCCTCCATCCCTCCCTCCCTCCATCCACCCACACCCCTCCATCCTTCACTCCATCCCCCCCACACCCCTCCTCCCTCCATCCCTCCCCCCACACCCCTCCACCCTCCCTCCTTCCTTCCCTCCATCCCCCCACCCGTCCATCCTTCCCTCCATCCACCCACACCCCTCCATCCTTCACTCCATCCCCCCACACCCCTTCTTCCTCCATCCATCCCCCCTCACCCCTCCACCCTCTCTCCTTCCTTCCCTCCATCCACCCACACCCCTCCATCCATCCATTCCCCCATACCCATCCATCCCTCCCTCCCTCCATCAATCCCCCCACACCCCTCCATCCTTCCCTCCATCCACCCACACCCCTCCATTCCCCCACACCCCTCCATCTATTCTCCATCCCCCCACACCCCTCCATCCCTCCCTCTATCCCCCCCATACTCCTCCATCTCCTCACTCCATTGCCTCCCTCCCTCCATGCCCGACCCCGACCCCTCTGTGGGGCTTTGTGTTGGACCAGCACCTCCCACCCGTGTGTCCTGTGCCCTGCGCTGCTGGTGTCCAGAGGGCAACTCCCCCATGCCTCAGGGCTGAGCTGATCCGCCCTCTCCGCTCCCCGCCAGGGGGCCATTGTGGAGAAGCGGATCCTGGCCAAGGTGCACAGCCGGTTCATCGTCACACTGGCCTACGCCTTCCAGACCAAACTGGACCTGTGTCTGGTCATGACCCTCATGAACGGCGGAGACCTCAGGTGAGGGGGCGGGGTGTGGGGGGCGGCCCCTCTGTGCCCCACCCTGCATGGGGGCTGCAACATGGGGCTTGGGACAATCCCCTGCTGGGTGCCCCCCTCCTACCTCTCCATCCGTCCGTCTGTCCCCACACCCCCTCATCATGCATCATGTCCCCCTTCTTCTCCATGGGCCAAGGCTCCCTGGCAGGACTACATCTCCCATGATGCACCATGGCCAGGTGTTCCCATGGGGCACTGCTTCCCCTCGCTGTGAGAGGAGTGTGTGGTGCATCAAGGGAGTTGTGGGTCAATCACATGATGTCCCTGTTCTCCTCTAGGCACTAGGTCCCCCAGCCAGACTACATCCCCCATGATGCACTGCCATGCTGCAGCCCAGGCAGTGATGCATCATGGGAGATGTAGTCCAGCAGTGGAGCCCCGGCCATAGAAGAGAAGAGGGTCCGAGGCACCTTAACTACCACTCCCTTGAGCCACCGAGGCAGCGTTTTCAAAATATTGGTGGTTGTTTTGTGGGGGGGGCTTTCAGTTCTCTGGACAAAAAACAGCCGTAGCAGTCCCGTGTCACCTGTCTTACACCCCACGCCCGGGTACCCCATCCCTGTTACAGCCGCTGGCCCCAGGCACCTCTGTGCCCCCTGGGGGGGCAAACACTGACTCTCGGGGCGCAGGGTCCCCTGAGCGCACCTCCCGTGTCCTGGTCACACGCCCCCCCATCCTCGGGCTCCACCTATCCCCCACCACTGGGATCCTCCGTGTCACCTCCCCCTCCGCCCACCCCGGGTACCACGTCTCTGTGTCACCTCCCCCTCCGCCCGCCCCGGGTACCGCATCTCTGTCCCACCTCCGCCCGCCCCGAGTACCACATCTCTGTCCCACCTCCATTTCTGCCCACCCTGGGTACCGCGTCTCTGTGTCACCCCCCTGCCGTCTCCAGGTACCACATCTCCGTGTCACCCCCCCCCCCCGCCCGTCCCAGGTATCGTGTCTCCGCGCCGTCTCCCCCTCCACCCGCCCCGGGTACCGTGTCTCTGTGTCACCCCCACTCCACCCCCGCCCCAGGTACCGCATCTCCGTCTCACCTTCCCCCTCCTCCCACCCTGGGTACCGCATCTCCGCGTCACCTCCCCCTCCACCCGCCCCGGGTACCGCGTCTCCACCTCGCCTCCCCCTCCTCCCGTCCCAGGTACCACGTCTCTGTGTCACCTCCCTCTCCGCCCGCCCCGGGTACCACATCTCTGTCCCACCTCCACTTCTGCCCACTCCGGGTACTGCGTCTCCGTGTCACCTCCCCCTCCACCCACCCTGGGTACCGCGTCTCTATGTCACCTTCCCCTCCTCTCGCCCCAGGTACCACGTCTCCATGTCACCTCCCCCTCCGCCGTCCTCACCTACCGCGTTTCCAGTGTCACCTCCCCCTCCGCCCACCCCAGGTACCGCATCTCTGTCTCACCTCCCCCCTCCGCCCGCCCCAGGTACCACGTCTACAACGTGGACGAGAAGAATCCCGGTTTCCTGGAGCCCCGGGCCATTTTCTACACGGCCCAGATCATCTGCGGCCTGGAGCATCTGCACCAGAACCGCATCATCTACCGGGACCTCAAGCCGGAGAACGTGCTGCTGGATGACGCGGGTGAGGGGCGCGGCTGGGGTGGCCGGGGGGCAGTGAGGGGAAAGGCAGAGGTGAGGGGCTGGCACTAGGCCCACCAGAGGGTCCGTGTGGGGAGGGTCTCTTGGGGAGCGTGGGGTGGGGGGCGTCCTGTCCCAGCCTGTCTAACGCTGGTTCCCGGCTCCCCAGGGCACGTCAGGCTGTCGGATCTGGGGCTGGCGGTGGAGCTGCCGGAGGGAAAGGAGAAGACCAAGGGGTATGCCGGGACCCCAGGTAAGCGTGGTGTGTGTGGGGATGCGGCTCCCCAAAGGGGGGGTCCCTCTGCCCCATCGCCTCAGGGGGCTCCCTCTGTTCCCCCCTTCTCCCAGCCCCCAGCCCCCTCTCCAGGGTCCCCCATCCCAGATCCCAGTTCCCTCCCATCCCCCAGCCCCCCAACCCAGCCCCCCCCCTCCCATCCCATCCTCCCATCTCCAGCCCCCCCATCCCCCCTCTCCAGGGTCCCCAATCCTAGATCCCCCCTTGTCTCCAATCCCTGATAGCCCCCAACCCAGCCCCCTCTCCTCCCTTCCCATCCCCCACTCCTCCAGCCCTGCCCCCCATCTCCAGCCCCCCCAGGCCCCTTGCTGGGGTCCCCATCCCAGATCCCCCCTCACCTCCCAGCCCCCAGCCCCCCAACTCAGCCCCCTCTCCTCCCATCCCATCCCCCACCCTTCCAGCCTTGCCCCCCATCTCCATCCCCCCCATCCCCCTCTCCAGGGTCCCCCATCCTAGATCCCCCCTTGTCTCCAATCCGCCATCCCCCCATCCCATCCCCCACCCCTCCAGCCCTCCCCCACCCCCTCTCCTCCCCATCCCATCACCCACCCTTCCAGCCCTGCCCCCCATCTCCAGCCCCCCCAGCCTCCTTGCTGGGTTCCCCCATCCCAGATCCCCCCTCACCTCCCAGCCCCCTCTCCTCCCATCCCATCCTCCACCCCTCCAGCCCTGCCCCCATCCCCCATCCTCCCCATCCCAGCCCCCTCTCCTCCTATCCCCCACCCCTCCATCCCTGCCCCCCATCCCCTCTCCTCCTCATTCCATTCCTCACCCCTCCAGCCCTGCCCCCAACCTCCAGCCCCCCCAGTCCTCTTGCTGGGGTCCCCCATCCCAGATCCCCCCTCACCTCCCAGCTCCCACCCATCCAGCTCTGCCCCGCATTTCCAGCCCCCCCCATCCCCCATGCTGGGGTCCCTCACCCCTGTCTGTCCCCCCAGGGTTCATGGCCCCCGAGCTGCTGAAGAACGAGGAATACGACTGGAGCGTGGATTACTTCACCCTGGGGGTGACCCTCTATGAGATGATCGAAGCCAAGGGCCCCTTTCGCTGCCGGGGGGAGAAAGTAAATGGGGACCCCCCACCCCCCCACCATGGGGACCCAGAGACAGGGCTGAAGGGGGGCCCCCAAATCATCCCCCCCCGGACAAGGCCCAAGGGGTGTCCCTGACCCACCCCTGTCAGCCCCCCCAACCCAGCACCGGGGTCCCCCAACCCATGGGGATGGGGGATGGAGGAGGGAGATGGGATCCTGGGGGCTGGAAGGGGAGGGGGAGGAGGGGGGGTTGGAAGGGGGAGAGGGCGTCGGGAAGGGGGTGGAGGGGGCGGATGCGTCGGGAAGGGGGTGGGGTTGGGAGGAGAGGGGGGGCTCTGATCGGGGGGCATTGGAAGGGGGAAGGGGCATTGGGAAGGGGGTGGGGTTGGGAGGAAAGGGGGGCTCTGATCGGGGGGCTGGAGGGGGGCATTGGAAGGGGGAAGGGGCGTCGGGAAGGGGGCAGGGTGGGAGGAGAGGGGGGGCTCTGATCGGGGGGCTGGAGGGGGGCATTGGAAGGGGGAAGGGGCGTCGGGAAGGGGGCAGGGTGGGAGGAGGGGGGCTCTGATCGGGGGGCTGGAGGGGGGCATTGGAAGGGGGAAGGGGCGTCGGGAAGGGGGCAGGGTGGGAGGAGAGGGGGGCTCTGATCGGGGGACTGGAGGGGGGCATTGGAAGGGGGAAGGGGCGTCGGGAAGGGGGCAGGGTGGGAGGAGGGGGGCTCTGATCGGGGGGCTGGAAGGGGGCATTGGAAGGGGGAAGGGGCGTCGGGAAGGGGGCAGGGTGGGAGGAGAGGGGGGCTCTGATCGCGGGGCTGGAGGGGGGCATTGGAAGGGGGAGAGAGCATCGGGAAGGGGGCAGGGTGGGAGGAGAGGGGGGCTCTGATCGGGGGGCTGGAGGGGGGCATTGGAAGGGGGAAGGGGCGTCGGGAAGGGGGCAGAGTGGGAGGAGGGGGGCTCTGATCGGGGGGCTGGAGGGGGGCATTGGAAGGGGGAAGGGGCGTCGGGAAGGGGACAGGGTGGGAGGAGAGGGGGGGCTCTGATCGCGGGGCTGGAGGGGGGCATTGGAAGGGGGAGAGAGCATCGGGAAGGGGGCAGGGTGGGAGGAGAGGGGGGCTCTGATCGGGGGGCTGGAGGGGGGCATTGGAAGGGGGAAGGGGCGTCGGGAAGGGGGTGCTCACCCGTCCGTCACTCCGCCCCCCGCGCAGGTGGAGAACAAGGAGGTGACCCGGCGCATCCTGCACGACCCGGTGAAATACTCTGAGAAGTTCAGCGCCGCCTGCCAGGCCGCCTGCGAGGGGCTCATGGCGAAGGATCCCGCCGGCCGCCTGGGCTTCCGGGACAACCAGTGCGCCCAGCTCAAGGCCCAGCCCCTCTTCCAGATGGTGAACTGGGGCCGGCTGGAGGCAGGTAACACGCCCCCCCCCCTCGCCCCAGGGTGAGCCCCTCACCTGTCTCCCCTGGAGCTCCTCCCAGGCTGTGGGGTCCCCCCAAAGTCCCCCCAAGTCCCACCGACCCCCAGGATGAGGGGTCCCCCCCAATCCGTCACCCCAGCTCCTCCATTGCTTAGATGAGGGGTCCCCCAACCCATCTCCCTAGAGCGCCCCCATCCTCCAGGGCTGAGAGATCCCCCCAGGCCCATCCCAAATGCTAGAATGAGGGGTACCTCTTACCCGTCCCCCGAGCCCCCCACAGAACTGGGATGAGGAGTCCCCACAACCCATCCCCAGGGCTGCGGTGTTGGCGGGGTTGTGTTGTGCATGCGGTGATTGTATTGGGGTGGTGCCTGTGGTGGGTGCGGAGGGGAACTGGGCGATGTTGTCTGCAAGGTTGGGTTGTGTGTGTGGTGGTTGCAGTGGGGTTGTGCGTGCGGTGCTTGCGGTGGGGAACTGTGTGGTGGTGTCTCTGGGGTTGGTTGTGCATGTGATGGTTGCGGTGGGGAACAGGGTGGTGGTGTCCGCGGGGTTGGGTTGTGTGTGCAGTGCTTGCGGTAGGGAACTGGGCGGTGGTGTCCATGGAGTTGGGTTGTGTGTGCGGTGGTTGCGGTGGGGAACAGGGTGGTGGTGTCCCTGGTGTTGGGTTGTGTGTGCGGTAGTTGCGGTGGGGTTATGCGTGCGGTGGTTGCAGTGGGGAACAGGGTGGTGGTGTCTCCGAGGTTGGGTTTTGTGTGTGTGGTGGTTGTGGTGGGGTACTGCATGCGGTGATTGTGGTGGGGTTGTGCGTGCAGTGGTTGCGGTGGGGAACTGGGTGGTGGTGTCTCTGGGGTTGGGTTGTGCATGCGATGGTTGCAGTGGGGAATGGGGTGGTGGTGTCCACGGGGTTGGGTTGTGCGTGCGCTGGTTGCAGTGGGGTTGTGCATGCAGTGATTGTGGTGGGGGAACTGGGAGGTGGTGTCTGTGGGGTTGGGTTGTGCGTGCGGTGGTTGCTTTGGGGAACGGGGCGGTGGTGTCCGTGGGGTTAGGTTGTGTGTGCGGCGGTTGCGGTGGGGAATGGGGCGGTGTTGTCTCCGGGGTTGGGTTGTGCATGTGGTGGTTGCGGTGGGGAATGGGGTGGTGGTGTCCACGGGGTTGGGTTGTGCGTGCGCTGGTTGCAGTGGGGTTGTGCATGCAGTGATTGTGGTGGGGAACTGGGAGGTGGTGTCCATGGGGTTAGGTTGTGCGTGCAGCAGTTGCGGAGGGGAAAGGGGTGGTGGTGTCCGTGGGGTTAGGTTGTGTGTGCGGCGGTTGCGGTGGGGAACGGGGCGGTGTTGTCTCCGGGGTTGGGTTGTGCATGTGGTGGTTGCGGCGGGGTTGTGCATGCGGTGGTTGCGGTGGGGAAAGGGGTGGTGGTGTCCGTGGGGTTAGGTTGTGTGTGCGGCGGTTGCGGTGGGGAACGGGGCGGTGTTGTCTCCGGGGTTGGGTTGTGCATGCAGTGGTTGCGGCGGGGTTGTGCATGCGGTGGTTGCGGTGGGGAACAGGGTGGTGGTGTCCGTGGGGTTAGGTTGTGTGTGCGGCGGTTGCGGTGGGGAACGGGGCGGTGGTGTCCGTGGGGTTAGGTTGTGTGTGCGGCGGTTGCGGTGGGGAATGGGGCGGTGTTGTCTCCGGGGTTGGGTTGTGCATGTGGTGGTTGCGGTGGGGAATGGGGTGGTGGTGTCCACGGGGTTGGGTTGTGCGTGCGCTGGTTGCAGTGGGGTTGTGCATGCAGTGATTGTGGTGGGGAACTGGGAGGTGGTGTCCATGGGGTTAGGTTGTGCGTGCAGCAGTTGCGGAGGGGAAAGGGGTGGTGGTGTCCGTGGGGTTAGGTTGTGTGTGCGGCGGTTGCGGTGGGGAACGGGGCGGTGTTGTCTCCGGGGTTGGGTTGTGCATGTGGTGGTTGCGGCGGGGTTGTGCATGCGGCGGTTGCGGTGGGGAAAGGGGTGGTGGTGTCCGTGGGGTTAGGTTGTGTGTGCGGCGGTTGCGGTGGGGAACGGGGCGGTGTTGTCTCCGGGGTTGGGTTGTGCATGCAGTGGTTGCGGCGGGGTTGTGCATGCGGTGGTTGCGGTGGGGAACAGGGTGGTGGTGTCCGTGGGGTTAGGTTGTGTGTGCGGCGGTTGCGGTGGGGAACGGGGCGGTGTTGTCTCTGAGGTTGGGTTGTGCATGCAGTGGTTGCGGCAGGGTTGTGCGTGCGATGGTTGCGGTGGGGAACTGGGTGGTCGTGTCCCCGGCGTTGGGTTGTGCATGCGGCGGGTCATGTTCTGCATTGGGGCTGTCACCCCACGCCCCTACCACCACCCCAGCCCGGTTTCCATGCGCCCCCCACCTCCTCCCCAGGCCTGGTGGAGCCGCCCTTCGTGCCCGACCCCAAGACGGTCTACGCCAAGGACATCGGCGAGGTGGGCGCCTTCTCCACGGTGAAGGGCGTGGTGCTGGACGAGCAGGACAAGGCGTTCTACGAGGACTTCTCCTCTGGCAACATCCCCATCCCCTGGCAGGAGGAAATGGTGGAGACTGGCGTCTTCGGGGAACTGAACGTGTGGGGGCCCAAGGGCACTGTCCCCAGGGACCTCGACCCCAACGCGCCCGCCAACAGCGTCAGCAGCAAATCGGGGACATGCCTCCTGCTGTGAAGGGGGGGTGGGAACACGCCTCCCCCCCACCTTGTGTCACCCCCCCAGAGACTTGGCTTGGCCCCCTGCTCCCATCCCACTAGGGACTTGGTGACCCCTACAGCCCCCGTCTCACAGCTGCATGAGATGCGGAGAGAACCCAGGAGTCCTGGCTCCCAGCCCCCCTTCCCTTAACAGAGCTGGGAGAGGGAGTGGGGTCTGGAGGATTAGAGCGGGGGGGGGGGGGGCTAGGAGCCAGGACTCCTGGGTTCTCTCCCCGGTTCTGGGAGGGGAGTGGGGTCTGGTGGGTTAGAGCGGGCGGGGCTGGGAGCCAGGACTCCTGGGTTCTATCCCCAGTTCTGTGTTTAGAGCAGGGGGAGATGGGAATCTGGACTCCTGGGTTCCATTCCTGGGGTGGGGAGTTTGAGCATGGGACTTCGGGGAAAAATGATAATCCTTGCTAATAATCAGCGTAACATTTCAATAGCGCTTTACCCCCCATTAAGTAACTCCCCTTCCCATCCCCCACTGCCAGGATCCTCCCCAATTTCACACACTGCTGGGGGTGGGGGGCTTATCCCCTCTCATCAGGGAGGGGATTGGAACCCAGGCGTCCTGGGCCTGTCACCTCTAGGCTGGCCCATCCTGTCTCTGGACCGGAGGGGCGGGGGTGGGGTCGATTCGAAATCCCTTCCGTAGTCACCTAGAGCCGGTCACCAGGGTCTGGCATGTGACCCAGCTCCGGGGGCCGCCGTCCGGTTCGGTGTATGTTCTCCTGCCGTTCGGCTGGAGGCGCGGTAGCTCCGGACCCCCTTGTCGTGAGCTGCTTAGTAGCCAATTTTGTATATAATAATAAATTGGGTTGTGGTCGCTGTGTAGCTGGCCTAGCCTGTGTCTGTGTGTTAGCCCCGGGCATCCCTAGGGAGGTGGGGACACACCCGTTCTGTGGGTTGTGGCTGAGTGTAGATGCAGAGAACACAGCCAGGAGGGTTTCAAGCTCACACCAACGGCGGTCATGGGGGTACAGTCTCCTAAGACACATGCATACCCCTGACAGTCGCTCACAGATGCACGTTCACAGCGGGACAGACAATCTCTTAGTCACATGCCTAGCTACAGTCATTCAGAGATACAACCACAGCCACATAATCTGTCAGTCTCTCTCTCTCTCTCTCTCTCTCTCTCACACACACACACACACACACACACACACACACCAGTTGTAGGTGTACAGTCACAGTCGCACACACATCTACAGTCATTCAGTCATAAGCTCTTAACTACACCTCCCTACACATAATTACAGTCACTCACAACTGAGTCATCTATCTGCCTCCCCGACCGGGAAAACCGAGAGGTCTGCTGCTTGCCAGGAGCTAGGATACACGATGTGACGGAGAGACTGCAGAGACTCATCAAGCCCTCGGATCGCTACCCCTTCCTGCTTCTCCACGTGGGCACCAATGATACTGACAAGGATGACCTTGAGCGGATCACTGCAGACTACGTGGCTCTGGGAAGAAGGATAAAGGAGTTTGAGGCGCAAGTGGTGTTCTCGTCCATCCTCCCTGTGCAAGGAAAAGGCCGGGGTAGAGACCGTCGAATCGTGGAAGTCAACGAATGGCTACGCAGGTGGTGTCGGAGAGAAGGACCATGGGATGGTGTTCCAAGAAGAAGGAGTGCTAGCAGAGACGGGCTCCACCGAACGAAGAGAGGGAAGAGCATCTTCGCCAGCAGGCTGGCTAACCTAGTGAGGAGGGCTTTAAACTAGGTTCACCGGGGGAAGGAGACCAAAGCCCTGAAGTAAGTGGGGAAATGGGATCCTGGGAGGAAGCACAAGCAGGAGAGCGCAAGAGGGGAGGACTCCTGTCTCATGCTGAGAAAGAGGGACGATCGATGAGTTATCTTAAGTGCCTGTACACAAATGCAAGAAGCCTGGGAAACAAGCAGGGAGAACTGGAAGTCCTGGCACAGTCAGGGAACTATGATGTGATTGGAATAACAGAGACTTGGTGGGATAACTCACATGACTGGAGTACTGTCATGGATGGATATAAACTGTTCAGGAAGGACAGGCAGGGCAGAAAAGGTGGGGAAGTTGCGTTGTATGTAAGAGAGGAGTATGACTGCTCAGAGCTCCGGTATGAAACTGTAGAAAAACCTGAGAGTCTCTGGATTAAGTTTAGAAGTGTGAGCAACAAGGGAGAAGTCGTGGTGGGAGTCTGCTATAGACCACCAGACCAGGGGGATGAGGTGGACGAGGCTTTCTTCCGGCAACTAACACAAGTTACTAGATCACAGGCCCTGGTTCTCATGGGAGACTTTAATCACCCTGATATCTGCTGGGAGAGCAATACAGCGGTGCACAGGCAATCCAGGAAGTTTTTGGAAAGTGTAGGGGACAATTTCCTGGTGCAAGTGCTGGAGGAACCAAGTAGGGGCAGAGCTCTTCTTGACCTGCTGCTCACAAACAGGGAAGAATTAGTAGGGGAAGCAAAAGTGGATGGGAACCTGGGAGGCAGTGACCATGAGATGGTCGAGTTCAGGATCCTGACACAAGGAAGAAAGGAGAGCAGCAGAATACGGACCCTGGACTTCAGAAAAGCAGACTTTGACTCCCTCAGGGAACAGATGGGCAGGATCCCCTGGGAGAATAACATGAAGGGCAAAGGGGTCCAGGAGAGCTGGCTGTATTTTAAAGAATCCTTATTGCGGTTGCAGGAACAAACCATCCCGAAGTGTAGAAAGAATAGTAAATATGGCAGGCGACCAGCTTGGCTTAACAGTGAAATCCTTGCTGATCTTAAACACAAAAAAGAAGCTTACAAGAAGTGGAAGATTGGACAAATGACCAGGGAGGAGTATAAAAATATTGCTCAGGCGTGCAGGAGTGAAATCAGGAAGGCCAAATCACACTTGGAGTTGCAGCTAGCAGGGGATGTTAAGAGTAACAAGAAGGGTTTCTTCAGGTATGTTAGCAACAAGAAGAAAGTCAAGGAAAGTGTGGGCCCCTTACTGAATGAGGGAGGCAACCTAGTGACCGAGGATGTGGAAAAAGCTAATGTACTCAATGCTTTTTTTGCCTCTGTCTTCACGAACAAGGTCAGCTCCCAGACTGCTGCACTGGGCAGCACAGTATGGGGAGAAGGTGACCAGCCCTCTGTGGAGAAAGAAGTGGTTCGGGACTATTTAGAAAAACTGGACGTGCACAAGTCCATGGGGCCGGATGCGCTGCATCCGAAGGTGCTAAAGGAGTTGGCGGATGTGATTGCAGAGCCATTGGCCATTATCTTTGAAAACTCATGGCGATCGGAGGAGGTCCCAGATGACTGGAAAAAGGCTAATGTAGTGCCCATCTTTAAAAAAGGGAAGAAGGAGGATCCGGGGAACTACAGGCCAGTCAGCCTCACCTCAGTCCCTGGAAAAATCATGGAGCAGGTCCTCAAGGAATCAATTATGAAACACTTAGAGGAGAGGAAAGTGATCAGGAACAGTCAGCATGGATTCACCAAGGGGAAGTCATGCCTGACTAACCTAATTGCCTTCTATGATGAGATAACTGGCTCTGTGGATGAGGGGAAAGCAGTGGATGTGTTATTCCTTGACTTTAGCAAAGCTTTTGATACGGTCTCCCACAGTATTCTTGCTGCCAAGTTAAAGAAGTATGGGCTGGATGAATGGACTGTAAGGTGGATAGAAAGCTGGCTAGATCGTCGGGCTCAACAGGTAGTGATCAATGGCTCCATGTCTAGTTGGCAGCCGGTTTCAAGTGGAGTGCCCCAGGGGTCGGTCCTGGGGCCGGTTTTGTTTAATATCTTTATTAATGATCTGGAGGATGGTGTGGACTGCACTCTCAGCAAGTTTGCAGATGACATTAAACTAGGAGGCGTGGTAGATACACTAGAGGGTAGGGATCGGATACAGAGGGACCTGGACAAATTAGAGGATTGGGCCAAAAAAAACCCGATGAGGTTCAACAAGGACAAGTGCAGAGTCCTGCACTTAGGACAGAAGAATCCCATGCACTGCTACAGACTAGGGACCGAATGGCTAGGTAGCAGTTCTGCAGAAAAGGACCTAGGGGTCACAGTGGACGAGAAGCTGGATATGAGTCAACAGTGTGCTCTTGTTGCCAAGAAGGCTAACGGCATTTTGGGCTGTATAAGTAGGGGCATTGCCAGCAGATCGAGGGACGTGATCGTTCCCCTTTATTCGACATTGGTGAGGCCTCATCTGGAGTACTGTGTCAAGTTTTGGGCCCCACACTACAAGAAGGATGTGGAAAAATTGGAAAGAGTCCAGCGGAGGGCAACAAAAATGATTAGGGGGCTGGAGCACATGACTTATGAGGACAGGCTGAGGGAACTGGGATTGTTTAGTCTCCAGAAGAGAAGAATGAGGGGGGATTTGATAGCAGCCTTCAACTACCTGAAGGGGGGTTCCAAAGAGGATGGATCTAGACTGTTCTCAGTGGTGGCAGATGACAGAACAAGGAGAAATGGTCTCAAGTTGCAGTGGGGGAGGTCCAGGTTGGATATCAGGAAAAACTATTTCACTAGGAGGGTGGTGAAGCACTGGAATGGGTTCCCTAGGGAGGTGGTGGAGTCTCCTTCCTTGGAGGTTTTTAAGGCCCGGCTTGACAAAGCCCTGGCTGGGATGATTTAGTTGGGGATTGGTCCTGCTTTGAGCAGGGGGTTGGACTAGATACCTCCTGAGGTCCCTTCCAACCCTGATCTTCTATGATTCTATGATTCAATTACAGTAACCACCGGCACAGTCGTCTAGTCTCTCTCTTCATAGTCTCTCTTTTATGGTACAGTCTCCCACAGTCATAGTCTCTTAATCACCCCGCCAAACTACAGTCATTTGCAGTTACAGCCGTCAAGTCTTAGTCACGCGTACAGCTACAGTCGTTCAGAGATGCACAGTCTTCGCCATGCAGACGCTTAATCTCATACACAATTCCAGTCACGTGTCACGCCATCATAATCTCTTAGTTATGCACCCCCACACAACTACAGCCATTCACAATTACACTGTGTTGGTTGTGCGTGGCTGCACAGGTACGAGATTACGATGGAATCACTGTAGCTGTGTGTGAGATTAGGAGACTATGGCTGAGTTTGTGTGTCTATGAATGACTGTAGCTGTATGTGTGACTAAATCTTGATGGATGTAACTGCGAATGACTGTAGTTTAGGGTGTGATTAAAGAGATTATGGGAGACTGTATGAAAGAGACTAGGAGACTGTACTGTTGTGACTGTAATCATGAAGGGCTGTAGTTGCGGGCGGTGTAGTTAAGAGCCCATGACAGAGCAACTGTGTGACTAACACTATACAGCTATGACCACAGTGGGTGTGTGAGAGACTATGAGATTGTACGGCTGTATCTGTGCATGACTGTTGGTGGGTGTGTGATTATGAGACTGTATGGCTCTAGGTGTGTGTAATTAAGAAACTGCACTTGTCCACAATTACAAAGTCTCTCTCTCTCTCTCTCTTTCTCTCTCTCTCTCTCATACACACACACACACACACACACCAGTCAGTCACACTTAGTCACAGCTTTACAATCTCTTAGCTACACACACACACACTACTTTAATCAGCAAAGAAAGGAAGGTAGATAACTTGATGCAGCCCGGAGTTGTTGGTCTCAGTACAGGCGGTCTGGGTGAAATACTCCAGTCCGTGCTCGACAGGAGGATCAGACTTGAGATCTAAAGCTCTTTTCTGGCCTGAAAATTGATCAACTCTACGACCACACCGCCACACACAGTCGTCGAGTCTTTGGATTACACCGGTGCAAACTACAATCATTCACCGTTACACAGTCTCAGGTGTGTGCATAGAGCTGAGTCTTCATAGGCTGTACATGGAGAAGAAGCGTATGTGCGTGCACACACACACACAATATCAGACAGTCACCCGCAATCACAGTCACCTCAACAAAACACATGGAGCATGAAAAAAATTAGCCCCTCGGACACACACACACAGTCAGACTCGTGCTCACGACAGTCACACAACTACTTGGGATGAGCTTGACACACACACACATACACGGTCATACAGTCACTGTTGCACACTCACAATGGAAGACACAGACACCCAGTAACAAACACCCACATGGGCGACAGTCACACAGTCTTGTACAAGCGCAGCTCACAAGCCTACATGAGCACAATCACACAAACACCCACCCTCGCCGCTGCAAAACCAGTCACGGTGCTACAAACAAATCCCACTTACAAGCGCAGCTTTTCACAACCACCGTCCAACCACTGTCACCCAATCTCAGCTGCTCACAGTCACCCCGTCACGCACAGCCGCACAGACACAGCAAAGAAGATCCCATCCCAACTGCACAACAGCTCCCAAACATGACCCGACACTGTCACAAGTACTCATAATTACACAGCTGGACACTGTCACAACAGCCTCACAACCCCCCAGTGTCAGCATGCCACCAGCACAGCCACACCACCCCTCCTCCTAGTCACAGCCGGACACCACCACAGACGCAGGCCCACACCATCGCAACCATGCCCAGGCCCAGCCCTGCACCGTCACAGCTGCGCCTCGTCACGACAGACATCGCCGCCGACCCACAACCACTCCCAGCCGGTCACAGGCGGACACCATCACAGCTGCTCGGAGACACAGCCCAACACTGGTCACAGAAAAATGCTCCCAGACACAGCACAGTCACACTCCCAGTCACAGTCTGTCACGGAATGGGGGGGAGTCCGGGCCCTGCACCCCCCACTTCCTGCGATTCACCGCGACTCTCAGCCAGCCAGTAACACAGAAGGTTTATTAGACGAGAGGAACACAGTCCAAAACAGCTTGTAGGTACAGACAACAGGACCCCTCAGTCAGGTCCATCTTGGGGTGTAGGGAGCTCAGACCCCGGTGCTGGGCTTCCCTCAGTTTCCCCAGCCAGCTCCAAACTGAAACTCTCCAGCCCCTCCTTCAGCCTTTGTCTCTTTCCTGGGCCAGGAGGTCACCTGATCTCTTTGTCTCCAACACCTTCAGTTGGCACCTTTGCAGAAGAGTGGCCCAGGCCATCAGTGGCCAGGAGACATTCCCTGTGCAGACACTATCGCACAGGCCCTCTCGGGCTCTGCAACAATCACACCCCCTTATCCCACCACCTAGATACTTAAGAACTGCATAGGGTAAACTGAGGCACCCACACAATATTCAGAGAGGACATTAAGAACGGTCCCACTTTGTGTCACAACCCCACACCAGCACAGCCGCACACTCGCTCCCAGCCACAGCCCCCTCCCCCCCAGTCACAGCCCCACACCAGCACAGCCGCACACTCGCTCCCAGCCACAAACCCCTCCCCCCCCCCAGTCACAGCCCCACACCATCACAGGTCATCACCACTCCTACACCCCCGGCCACATACACCGTCCCACCACCGGTGGTGGTGGCCAGGTAACGAGGGAGGGGGCGTCGCCCGGCAGACCCTTTAAGCAGCACCGTTGCCCCCAGCTCAGCTCCCCCCTCCCGCCCCCTCGTGGCCGCCGGGGCAGCTGTGGGCCCAGATGGTGTCGCTCCTGAACAGGGCCGAGTCCAGGTCCAGCTGGTGGCCTTGCACCTGGATCCCCCGCAGGCAGCCCTGGAAGGCCCCCCACTCCTGGGGCCTGGGGGTCTCGCCCCCTTCTGCAAGGGAGATATCATTTCAGAAGGAGGGGAGAGAGGGGACCCCCCCCCGGCATCCCCCACCACCCACACAGCCACCCCTTCTTGGAGGAGGGTCTCACATCAAGGCCAGCCGAGCTAACCTGGGATGGGGGCACAGTCAAGGCCGTCCCAGGTGTGGGGGAAGCCATCAAGTGGTACCCAGGGGTGGAGGAAGTTGCTACCGCGGGCCGGCTGGGCGGGGCAGGGAACGTACCTGGCAGCCCGCCAATGAAGAGCCGCCCATCCTGGCCCAGCCAGGCCTCCTGCAGCCACTGGAAGTCGGGGGGCTGGCCAGGCAGGGTGTCCCCGTGGTTGCCCAGCTGCAGGGCCAGCTGGGTGGGGGAGACCCGCAGGCGCAGGGGGGCGTCCAGGCAGGGCCCCTCCGGCAGGGGCAGCTGCAGCTCGGTCCGATTACCCAGACGCGCCACCAGGGCCTGCGGGAGAGTGAGGGGGAGGGTCAGGGGGAGACGGAGACGGGTCTCCCCAAATCTGCCCCCATGCTACACGTGAGTGGCGATTCCCCCCCCGATGGTGCCCCCAGTGAGCGGGTCCCTGGCACTGCACCCCCCCATGAGCAGATTCCTGGCACAGCGCCCCCCAGTGACCAGATCCAGGGCCCCGTCCGCCTGGTGAGTGGATCCCCACAGCACTATGTCCCCTGGTGAGTGCATCCCTGTCACCACATCCTCCTGGAGAGAGGATCCCAGCACCACGCCCCGTGGTGAGCGGATCCCTGGCACTGTGCCGCTGAAGTGAGCAGATCCCCTGCACCATGGCCCTGGTGAGCAGATCCCTGGCACTGAGTCCTCCCTGTGAGCGGATCCCCTGCACCACGCCCCGTGGTGAGCGGATCCCTGGCACTGTGCCGCTGAAGTGAGCAGAGCCCCTGCACCATGGCCCTGGTGAGCGGATCCCTGGCACTGTGCCGCTGAAGTGAGCAGATCCCCTGCACCATGGCCCTGGTGAGCGGATCCCTGGCACTGAGTCCTCCCTGTGAGCGGATCCCCTGCACCACGCCCCGTGGTGAGCGGATCCCTGGCACTGAGTCCTCCCCGTGAGCGGATCCCCAGTCTTTCCCCCTCGTGAGCGGATCCCTGGCCCCACGCCCCCCCAGTGAGTGGGTCCCTGCCACTCCGCCCGTCCAAGTGAGCAGATCCCTGGCACTGTGTCCTCCCCAGGAGCGGATCCCCAGCATCTCCCCTTGGTGAATGGATCCCTGGCACCACGCTCCCCCAAGTGAGCAGATCCCTGGCACCATGCCCCTCACCCAGCGCCCTCCCCCCATGGGGACCCCCCCATCCTGCCCCCCCCCGGGACTCACCGTGGGCTGCAGGGCCAGGGTCAGTGCCAGGCTCCCGTCTGGGGCCCCCACAGCCAGCACCAGCCCCGTCTGCCGGGGGGCCCGGAGCCCCAGCTCCACCTGCAGCCCCCAGCTTCCGTTGGGGGGCGCAGCACCGCCAGCCAGGTCTGGGGGGGGCAAACACCCGGGGCAGGTTAACTGGGGGGGGGGGCTGGACCCTCCCCCAGCAGATGCTGCCGGGGGGGGAGTTGGGGAGAAGGAGGGAGTGGGGGGTCACAGTTGGGAGGCCTGGGAAGGGGGGGCCTGGGGTTGTCACCATAGAGAGGCTGGGGGATCACTTCAGGGGGTGCTGGGCAGAGGGGGGTGGGATGGGGGGGTTACCGCAGGGGCAGGGGGCCAGACAATGAGACAGGATGGGGGTCACCATGGGGGCAGGTCCTGGGTGGGGGCAGGATGGGGGGGTCCCCATGGAGGGAGGGGGCTGGGTGAGGGGGGCAGGATGGGGGGGTCCCCATGGAGGGAGGGGGCTGGGTGAGGGGGGCAGGATGGAGGGGTCCCTATGTGGGGAGGGGGCTGGCGAGGGGGGCAGGGTGAAGGGTTCAGCATGGGGGCAGGTCCTGGGCAGGGGGTGGGATGGGGGGGTCCCCATGGGGGGAGGGGGCTGGTGAGGAGGGTGGGATGGGGGTCCCCACGGGGGAGGAGGCTGGTGAGGGGGGCAGGGTAGGGGGTCCCCATGGGGGGAGAGGGCTGGTGAGGAGGGTGGGATGGGGGGTCCCCACGGGGGAGGAGGCTGGTGAGGGCAGGCCAGGGGGGCAGGGGGGGGGGATCCCCATGGGAGGAGGGGGCAGGCCGGGGGGCAGGGTGGGGGATCCCCATGGGAGGAGGGGGCAGGCAGGGGGGCAGGGTGGGGGATCCCCATGGGAGGAGGGGGCAGGCCGGGGGGGCAGGGGGGGGTCCCCGTGGCGGACAGAGGCCGTGTTGAGAAGGAAGGTGAGCCCAGGCCGCCCGGACGCAGGGGTCCCCGGGGTACCTGCCGGGCGGAAGCTGGCCAGCCCGGCCCCGGGGAAGAAGCTGCCGGGCCGCAGGGCGCTGAAGCAGGGTTTGGCCTTCGCCTGCAGGGCGGCGCCTTCCCGCCAGGTTGTGCTCTGGTTCAGCCAGATCCAGTGCCGCAGGCAGCCGTCCATGGCCGTGTTCATCTGAAACACCGGGGGGGGGGGCTGAGAGAGCCGGGCCCCCCCAAACCCCAGCTCACAGCCCCCCCCACTCCCCTCCCAGAGCCGGGGAGAGAACCCAGGAGTCCTGGCTCCCGGCCCCTCCTGCTCTAACCCACCAGCCCCCACTCCCCTCCCAGAGCCGGGAGAGAACCCAGGAGTCCTGGCTCCCGGCCCCTCCTGCTCTAACCCACCAGCCCCCCACTCCCCTCCCAGAGCCAGGGAGAGAACCCAGGAGTCCTGGCTCCCAGCCCCACCTGCTCTAACCCACCAGCCCCCACTCCCCTCCCAGAGCCGGGGAGAGAACCCAGGAGTCCTGGCTCCCAGCCCCCCTGCTCTGACCCACCAGCCCCCACTCCCCTCCCAGAGCCGGGGAGAGAACCCAGGAGTCCTGGCTCCCAGCCCCCCTGCTCTAACCACCAGCCCCCACTTCCCTCTCAGAGCCAGGGAGAGAACCCAGGAGTCCTGGCTCCCAGCGCCCCCTGCTCTAACCCCCCAGCCTCCACTCCCCTCCCGGAGCTGGGGAGAGAACTCAGGAGTCCTGGCTCCCAGCCCCCCCCACTCTGACCCACCAGCCCCCCCTTCCCTTCCAGAGCTGGGGAGAGAACCCAGGCATCCGGGCTTCTCACCGGGGCCAGCAGGTGGGAGGCTGGGAGAAGCAGCCCCCCCACGGCGAGGCGCATCTCGGGTGCATGGCGTTCGATGATGGGGTACGAGACGTGGCCCAGGGTCAGCAGCTCGTCGCCGTCCACGTCTAGCCGCACGCTGTCCCCCTGATTCATCACCAGCATCTGGGGGGAACCGGGGGAGCACTCGGCTACTGCGGACCAACGGGCCCCCCACCCCTGCCCCTCCACCCCAGGGGAACCCCCAAACTTACCCCAGCCCCCCCTCCAGCCACCGCACCCCCAGTGTCCCTCCAAAACCCACCCAGCCCCCCTCTGCCCTGAGAGAACCCCCCCAAACCCACCCAACCCCCTGTCTATCTGCCCTCACATCCAAGGTCCCCCAAAACCCACCCAGCCCACCTCCACCCTGAGAGAACCCCCCAAAACCCACCCAGCCTCCCTCCAGCTGCCCCCACCCCCTGGGTCTCCCCAAAGCCACACAGCTCCCCCCCACTTCAAGGCCCCCCCTAAAACACCCACACCCCAGTTACCACTTCCCCAAGGGGACCCCCCAAAACCTTCCCCCTCCTCCTGGCTATCCCCACCCCAATTGTCCCCCAATGCACCCAGCCCCCTGTTCCTCTTCCCAGCACCCCCACCCCTCATGGGAGCCCCCCGACTCCCCCATACTCGGTGCCACTGTCCGTCGTCCAGCCGCTGCCCGCCCCGCACGCTGATGTTGGTCATGACACTGCTGATCTGCATCTCGGCCTTCCCTCGCCGCAGCCCCAGGACGAACCAATCGCTGTGGTCCCCCATGTCCCCGAAAAAGATCACCCCCTCGGGGTCCAGCGTGCGGAACTCGAAGGACGAGACGGCGCTGGGGAGAGGGGGGCCCACACCGTACAAAGGGAACCCAGGAGTCCTGGCTCCCAGCCCCCCCCCCCGCTCTAACCCACCAGCCCCCCCTCCCCTCCCAGAGCCGGGGAGAGAACCCAGGCATCCTGACTTCCACCCCCCACCCGCCATCTAACCCCCTGCAGGAAAGCCCCCCCACCTCCCCCGGGGTTTGTACCTGGTCACCTTGCGCAGGTCGATGAAGATGGTGGCTGCTGGGGTGGCGTCCCCCCAGTGCCGGCCGATATTCAGGGCCCCCTCCTCACCTGGGAGGACCAGGAAGCAGGGACTGTCCTATTGGTGGGGGGGGGGTGGCAGACAAGCAGTGGGTTACTCATAGGGCCATATGCATCCCCCTCGCTGGCCTCTAGGTGGCACTGCTGGGCGTTACCCTGCCTGCCCGTGAGGTCTCGCAGAGTGTGGTTGCCAGGAGTTCCGCAGGTTACCGGGGATGAGACTCAGCTCCCAATTGTGGGCCTTTAAATCGCCATCTGTTACCCCTGCTGGCCACCAGGTGTCACCGCTGCTCCATGGATAGGAAAGACACACTGTGGGGAGTGGGGGCTGGGGGATTAGAGCGGGGGCGGGCTGGGAGCCAGGACTCCTGGGTTCTCTCCCCAGCTCTGGGAGGAGAGTGGGGGCTGGTAGGTTAGAGCAGGGGGGCTGGGAGCCAGGACTCCTGGGTTCTCTCCCTGGCTCTGGGAGGGGAGTGGGGGCTGGTGGGTCAGAGCAGGGCGGGCTGGGAGCCAGGACTCCTGGGTTCTCTCCCTGGCTCTAGGAGGGGAGTGGGGGCTGGTGGGTTAGATCGGGGGGACTGGGAGCCAGGACTCCTGGGTTCTCTCCTCGGCTCTGGGAGGGGAGTGGGGGCTGGTGGGTTAGAGCAGGGAGGCTGGGAGCCGAGACTCCTGGGTTCTCTCCCGAGCTCTGGGAGGAGAGTGGGGGCCGGTGGGTTAGAGCAGGGGGGCTGGGAGCCAGGACTCCTGGGTTCTCTCCCTGGCTCCAGGAAAGAAGTGGGGTCTCTCCTTTTTCACTGGCTCCTGCCTCTCATCGCTGGCCTCGGATTGTAGGGTGAGAAGGGGGGAGTTCGCTCGCAGCGTCCAGCCACCCCTGTTGTCAGCTGGGGTACCAGGGCAGCTGATCCATCACAAAAAGCATGTCTAGGGCTGCTTTCACTCCCTGGCTTCCCCTACAGTGGAGCAACCCTGCCTCAGTTTCCCCTTTGAGCCAATCACCATTTAGCCCCGTGGCTGGCAGTCCCTTGCTATGCCTCCAGCCGGCTCGTTAATCATCCATCCCCACTCGGCGATAACGAAGCTAGTGGGTTAGGAGGGAAGGGCCTTTTGGGGGTCCTTTGCTTGGCAGGCTTTCGTAGTGGGGTGTGTTGTGAAGTGCGAGATCACAGGCAGTCTGCAGAGAACTAGCCTAGAGCCAGGCAGGGGGTGCTGTGCCTGTCTCCCTTCGGAGCAGCCTGTTTTGTCTCTTCCTGTTTTATGGATTCTTGGGTGTTATTGGCCGTACTGGGTCAGGCCACTGGTCCAGCTAGTCCAACGTCCTGTCTTCTGACACCAGCCAATGCCAGGTGCCCGAGAGGGAAAGAACAGAACAGGGAATCATCCAGTGACCCATCCCCTGTTGCCCATTCCCAGCGTCTGGCAAACAGAGGCTAGGGGCACCATCCCTGCCCAGCCTGGCTAATAGCCACTGATGGACCCATCCTCCATGAACTTCTCTAGTTCTTTTTTGAACCCTGTTCTCATCTTGGCCTTCACAACATCCAGTGGCGAGGAGTTCCACAGGTTGACTGTGCATTGTGTGAAGAAATACTTCCTTGTGTTTGATTTCAACCTGCTGCCTATTCATTTCATCAGGTGACCCCTAGTTCTTGTGTTGTGAGAAGGAATAAATAACACTTCCTTATTGACTTTCTCCACACCCATCATGATTTTATAGACCTCTCTCATATCCCCCCTTGCTGTCTCTTTTCCAAACTGAAAAGTTCCCATCTTATTAATCTCTCCTCACATGGAAGCCGTTCCAGACCCCGAATTATTTTTGTTGCCTGTTTCTGAACCTTTTCCGATTCCAATCAATCCTTTTTGAGATGGGGCGACCAGATCTGCCGGCCGTATTCAGGTATTCAGCTGTGACGAACTGCGGACCCCGTGAAAGACGTTTCCGGGATTGGCTCACTGCCCCAGATGTTCTTAGCAACAGTTGCGGGAAAGCTACAACTCTTTGTTCACAAGGGATGAATTATGGGGAGTTTACTTTGGGGTGGGGGGCTCACCAGGATTCTCCATCGCCGATCCCAGGTGTTGCTTTGGGAATTATTTCGGGCAGGTCTCTGGCCTGGGCGCAATGGAGCGGGCAGCTTTTGCGATATTTTTTTGACGAGGTCTCGCCCTGCCTCGGTTTCCCCCTTAGGCTCTCCAGGGCTGCTCCGTGGGGCAGGGGGGGAACAGGATGAAGTCTGCGCTCAAGGCGTGTTGCTGAGTGGTCTGAGATTGAACGGGTCATGGACAAGGACCAGCTCAGGCTGACCCATATCAGTGGAAAATCGGGGGTCAGGCCGGATGATCACCATGGTGCAAGCTACCCCTCGTCCAGGACCCAGCCCAGGGACCCTGCGGGAAGCTGCCGCACCCACTTTTCCTCGCGATTCCTTGCTCCTTCCTACCACTGCCTCTGTAGTAGGTTGTTTCCCAGACTCGCAGCCCCCCCGGCTACCCGTCCCCCGCCGCAGCTCCCTGTCAATCCACTCACAGCTGGGACAGCCAGGCCGCCTGTACACCCCGCGCGACAGCACACCTCCACCAGCATACCAACTCACCGGCAAGGGGGATGAGCCGTCGGCTATAACCACCCCAGAGCCCTTGTAGGTCTGGGATAGGTTGCAGAGGAAGGTTTGCCCGGTGGTCAGAGTGCCGGGTTGTGGGCTCGCCTCCTGGCTCTGCCACAAACCGTGGGCCCTTGGATAAGTCGCCCTGTGCCTCAGTTTCCCCACCTTGACCTACCTCTTGGGAGTGGAGGCTGTGAGAAGACATGCAGGAAAGAGGGCAAGGGGCCTAGAGACCACAATGATGGGCACCCCGTACATGCCACACACAGAGGACACCTAATAACCATGCCCTTGACTCTAGAGGCACGGTAGGCGTCGTCGGTCTGTATGTAACCCAGTGCTTAACGCTGCCTCCGGACTGGATGACTGGTGGAGAGCCGATGTGCCGCTGATTTTTTTTTTTAAAAGGCTCCAGAGGCAATTCCAAGCCAGTGAGTCTAACGTCAGTGCCAGGCACATGGGCTGAAACTCTAGTCAAGACCCAAATGATCAGACGCAGAGACGAAGACGATTCGTCGGGCAGCATCAACCTGGTTTTTATAAGGAAAAATCACGCCTCGCCAATCTACTAGAATTCTTTGAGGGGGTCGACAAGCATGTGGGCCAAGGGGATCCAGTGGATCTAGTGTACTTAGATTTTCAGAAAGTGTTTGATAAGGTTCCTCCTCAAAGGCTATTAAGCAAAGTCAGCTGTCATGGGATAAGAGGGAAGGTTTTCGCATGGCTCGGTAACTTGTTAAATGACAGGAAACAAAGGGTAGAAATAAATGGACGGGTTTCAGAGCGGAGAGAGGTAACTAGTGGTGTCTGTACTGGGCCCACTCCTATTAAACAGATTCATAAACGATCTGGAAAAAGGGGTAACCAGTGAGGCGGCAACATTTGCAGACGACACAAAATGACTCAAGATCGTTAAGGCCCAGGCCGACAGCGAAGGGATCTCACAAAACTGGGCAACCCAACGGCACGTGAAAGTCACTGTTGATCCACGCACAAGCATTCACCCCATGAAATGACAGCACAACCTCGGCGTCACGCACCCCTCGGGAGCGGAGGGCATCGGTCACTCCAAAACCGTAGTCCGCCGAACGCAGCCGACTTTTACTGCCGAACACGGCCCCCGCACAGCAGTAGGAGCAAAACACTGTTTTGAACCCTCGGCGTTCAAATTAAACCAGCCCAGAAGCCGTTCCCTGCCCTTGACACCATTCTTTTGGCCCCTTGCCCTGTGTTTTGTTAGTACAGTAGTTTATGTTTAACATGGTACTGTACGGTGCGTGCTTTATTTTGTTTGTTTGTTCAGTTTTTGGGTCTCTAATGCTGATCGCGTCCTTCCGGTGCCGGCCGAGGGGTGCAGAGCTGCTGGTCTGTAACTCAGGTGTCCGTAACTCTGAGGCTCTTGTGGGAATACGCAGTGGGTTTCAAACGGCCACCCAGCGCGCCATCAGCCTGTGGAACTCCTCACCAGAGGGACGTTGCGAAAAGCATGGGATGAGGTCCCGGAGGATCACTCCACCCTTAGAGGTTTTTAAGGCCCAGTGAATCCTCCTTCCTGCCCCGTGGGTGTATCCGTCCCATCACGGGGGGCACCAGAAACCCCCCCAGCTCAGGGCTAGCCAGACTTTTCGCTTCCCACCTGCAATTGTCCCCTCGCTTTCCCCAAAGGGAAACTGAGGCAGGGCGCAACAGAGGGAGCAGAGCTGGGGGGGGTGTTACACCATTTTGCCAGCATGCCAATGAGCTCCGGCACCAGCAGCTCGGCCTCCCTCCCCGCCTGCCCGCCCCCACACCAGCCTCACCTTGGCTGAGTCCCCGCGGGTTATCGGCTGGTACAGCAGGGCCCCGATGGACAACAGGACCAGGAGCCTGGCTGGGAAGCCCATGGTGCCCGGAGAAGAGACCCAGCACTGGAGCCGAAGGCCACCTGTTCCGAGCCCCTCTGCCCCGCCGGCCAATCTGCGGGGCGGGTAAACAGGGGCTTGCTCGCTGATGCCAACGGGTTGGCGTCACAGCCGGCTCAAGGGTCAGGGCTGCCCAGCCGGGGGGAAAAGATGACAGGGCGTTCGCCCCGGTGTGCGGAGGCGGGTGTCAGCTCAGGCCCTGGTTGGTTGGATTGAGGAGTGGGAAACTGAGGCACAAGGGGTGGAACCTGGTGCTGTGGGATGGGGGAAGCAGTGGGGAGGGGGTTAATGCCCGGGGGGACAGCTCCAGCAGCGGGGAGCCCTCCCATGGGCACAGGGACCCCAATAAACACAGGCCCCCCCCCCAATGGACCGGGGACCCCTTTCTCAGCCCTGCAGTAAACCTCCATCTCCCAGCAACCCCCTCTGACTCCCCCTGGGCAGTGGCTGTTTGCTAGGTGTTACATTGGCCACAATCCCAGACAGGGAGGGGTCTGTCTAGACAGGATGGCAGCGGGGGGAGGGAATATCCTCCTGCAACACCCCCTGCTGGCCATGCCCAGCCCCGGGTAGCCCCCAGTCCCCTGCCAGTCAGTTCAGACTCCCACTCGTCCCTTGGGAGTCACATCAGAGGTGGCAGCATCTCAGCGCCAGGTGAGGGGGTCCCTGGGTAACCGGCCGCTCTGCCCCAGAGGTGGCCCCATCTCAGCTCCGGGCGAGGGGTCCCTGTGTCACCAACCGCCGCACCCCAGAGGTGGGCGTATCTCAGCACCGGGCAAGGGGTCCCCGTGTAACCAGCCATCCCACTCCAGAGGTGGCCACATCTCAGCGCTGGGCAAGGGGTCCCTGTGTAACCAGCCACCCCGCCCCAGAGATAGGTGCATCTCAGCGCCGGGGGAAGGGTCCCTGTGTAACCAGCCACCCCGCCCCAGAGATGGGTGCATCTTGGCACTGGGCGAGGGGTCCCTGGTTAACAGGCCGCCCCGCCCCAGAGGTGGCTGCATCTCAGCGCCAGGCGAGGGGTCCCGGTGTCACCAGCCACCCCGCCCCAGAGGTGGCTGCATCTCAGCACCAGGGAAGGGGTCCCTGGATAACCAGCCGCCCCACCCCAGAGGTGGCTGCATCTCAGCGGCAGATCGAGAGTTGGGGTTGAGCGTATAGTCGTCTTTTTATTTCGGAGAAGTTATTATAGTTACACACAGAGATGCAGAAAGATAAATATTGGCTTGTTCTCTACGGGTCGTCCACACAGTCACGGTTGGAACAGAGAGACCAGGATCGAAGCGGCTGGAAGGTGGGTTTTCGGAAACATTTTACCAGGTTGTTGTTGTTGGTTTTTTTTTTTTTTGCTCTTTTGTTTCTTTGATTGGTGGAGGGGGGGGGGTTAAACCATTTCGTTAGAGCTCTAAAGTGCCGTAAAACTAACGAGAGGTGCAATCTAGAACAGAAAGACGAAGGTACATTCGGTAGCGATGCTCGACGCTCACTGAGGACTCAGTGACGAAAGTGCAAAAGAGGTCGCGGAGACGGACAGCTATGTACAAATCAGTGACTGCCCTCCCCTGCCCCCGATCCCCTGCGATCCCCCCTGCAGCTTGGGGGGGGGGGGGAGCGGAACAGGTGCCCAGAATGCCTTTGGTGCGCTCTGCTAATACCCCAACCAGCGCCCTCCTCGGGCACAGCCCAGCAAGCAGAGGGGTGGGAAGGTCCTTGCGATGCAGCGGACGCATGTGTGCGCGATTCTCCCTGCCAGCCAGAAGAGGTGGCTGGGGCGGGTGGGGTGGGGGGGTTGCAATGGTCCTCGCCCTGCAGTGGCGGGCCGCAGGGTGGAATGCAGCCGGGGGGGGTGGCTGGAATGTGCACCACGCTGCACCGAAGTATTGCAGGGGAGGGAGGAATGCTCGTTTTATTGCAGGAACCGGGAGCGACGGGGAGCTGCTGGGTGAGGCAAGGCTTGTGCCGCAGCGGGGAGCGCTGGAAATTGCATGGCTGGGCTGCAGCAGAGCGGGGAGCGTCGCCCGTCGCAGTGCGTCGCCGCGCCGCAGCAGAGCGGGGAGCGTCGCCCGTCGCAGTGCGTCGCCGCGCCGCAGCAGAGCGGGGAGCGTCGCCCGTCGCAGTGCGTCGCCGCGCCGCAGCAGAGCGGGGAGCGTCGCCCGTCGCAGTGCGTCGCCGCGCCGCAGCAGAGCGGGGAGCGTCGCCCGTCGCAGTGCGTCGCCGCGCCGCAGCAGAGCGGGGAGCGTCGCCCGTCGCTACGCGTCGCGGCGCCGCAGCAGAGCGGGGAGCGTCGCCCGTCGCTACGCGCCGCCGCGCCGCAGCAGAGCGGGGTGCGTCGCCCGTCGCAGTGCGTCGCCGCGCCGCAGCAGAGCGGGGAGCGTCGCCCGTCGCAGTGCGTCGCCACGCCGCAGCAGAGCGGGGAGCATCGCCCGTCGCAGTGCGTCGCCGCGCCGCAGCAGAGCGGGGTGCATCGCCCGTCGCAGTGCGTCGCCGCGCCGCAGCAGAGCGGGGTGCGTCGCTCGTCGCAGTGCGTCACCGCGCCGCAGCAGAGCGGGGTGCATCGCCCGTCGCAGTGCGTCGCCGCGCCGCAGCAGAGCGGGGTGCGTCGCCCGTCGCAGTGCGTCGCCGCGCCGCAGCAGAGCGGGGTGCGTCGCTCGTCGCAGTGCGTCGCCGCGCCGCAGCAGAGCGGGGTGCATTGCCGCACTGCAGCAGAACAGGGTGCATTTCCCTGCAGCCCCACAGCGCGCCCAC
The DNA here is from genome assembly GCF_011386835.1 of Chrysemys picta bellii. NCBI lineage: Eukaryota > Metazoa > Chordata > Testudines > Emydidae > Chrysemys > Chrysemys picta. The sequence goes on from NC_088806.1 coordinate 2,755,060, forward strand.
TACTGTGGGGGGTATCAGCCGGCCTGGGAAGGCCCTCAGGGAGATCAAAGCTCCATGCCCAGCAGTGCCCCCTGCTGGCTGGAAAGCTAGGGCGGCGGGGGGTAAGTGATAGAGACCCCGCATCCCTGGAATTGGGGGGGGGGGATTCTCTGCTCCCCTCCCCAGCCCCATAGGGGTCATGGGCGAGTTTGGGGGCGAGGGAGTTTAGGGGTTGGTTTGGGGGCAAGGTTGCGGGGGGGCTGTCCCCATTTCCTCCTTAGCCCCTCCCCACAGGTTGAGCCAGGGAGATCATCCCCCTCCCAGCTACCGGGGTGTATAAATGGGCCGAACCCCAGATTCCCACCCCCCTCAATCCCCCAGGGAAATCCACACACCCCTTTACTCCCCCAAATCTGACCCGCTCTCCTCCTGGGGCAACAAAGGATTCTGGGAGCGGCACAACCCACCCCCCTGCACAGCACAAGTCCTTCATGACCCAGATGTCAAGGGTCAAAGGGGTGCAGACCCCCCCTCCCCATGTCCCCCCATGGAGGTGCATGGGGAAACCAGCACAGGGGAATGGGGGGTGCATGGGGTCCCCCCAAAAGGGGAGGACGGGGAGCTGGCAATTGGAGGGGCAAGATCTGCAGAGTAAGGGGTGACAGGTCCCCCCAAAGATCTGTAATGCAACCCGCTACCCAGAGATTGGATGGTTTAAAATGTGCTGGTTTCAGGGGGCAGAGGGTACATGGGGGGGCCAGATGGATTGGAGTGACAGTGCAGCTGGATAGTAGAGGGGCAGGATTTGGGGCACACAGGCAGGGGAAGCGGACAGGGGGATTTTAGGGACACGGGCAGGGAAGCAGCTTGGGGGGGGCAGAGGAGTGGATTTTAGGAGGGCCGGTGTGGGGAGGGATCGTGGGGGGCTGGGTGGGCCGGGGGGGCTCACCGCAGAGCCCCCCCACTTTTGGAGTCCTTTGAACCACAGTCATTTATTAGGGGTCTCTTTTTAGGGGGATACCCCCCTTTTTCCTATACCACCACCCCCCGCCTTGCCATCGGGGGGGCGGAACTGGCACCTCAGAGCCAGCTCCGGGGTCCCAATTCCTACAAGGGGGGGTGTCCCAGAGGTGAAGGAAGGGGGTGATGGAGAAAGACGGGGGCTGTAATCAGGGGAGGTGCTAGTGCAGTCGGGGGGGGGGGGTCAGTGGCCCAAAACAGAAAATGACTAGTGCAAATGGGAACCCCCCCGATCTTCCCCCAGGGAAGATCTGTGGGGGGGTCGGGTGACAGGGCCCCCTGCTGGGAGAGGCCAGGGGGGCAGGGGGACCAGGGAAGTTTCTGGAAGGGCTGGAGCTGGGTTCCCGGCCCCGAAAGGAAAAAGTGAGTCAGCCGGTCACAGCTCCAAAACACAGCGTCACCCGCTGAGCCTGGCGCCCCGCCAGGGCTGGGAGCGTGGGGGGGGGGGCTGGGGAGGAGGATGGGCGTGGGAGGGCATGGGGGGGTGCCCAGGGCAGGGGAATGGAGGGTACCCAGGACAGGAAGCTGAGGACAGCAGGGGGTGGGGAGGGTACCTGGGGCAAGGGAATGGAGGGTGCATGGGGTACCAGGACAGGGGAATTGGGGTGCCCGGGGCAGGGAAATGGGGGTGCATGGGGTACTGGGCAGGGGATTGGGGGGTACCCAGGGCAGGAAGCTGAGGACAGCAGTGTGGGGAGGGGAGCCCGGGGCAGGTCCCTGCTGGAGTATTAGCGCCCCCTGCTGGAACACTGCTGGAGCGGGTGGGGGGGGGGGGGATTTGCAGTGCATTCTGGGTCAGGGGGCACTGTAGTGCCCCCCCCTCACAGCTGGGATCCCCCACCCCTAAACCACCTCCTTACTCTTTGGGGGGGGCACATAGGGCTCCCCCATCTCCCACATATTGGTCCCTCTCTATAGCCCCTCCTTTGGGGTAACAACCCCCCTCCACCCCACATCTGCCAGCTGCAAGGCCTGGGGGTCAGGGGCAGGGGACTGCGAGGGGAAAGGGGTCCTGAGGACCGTGGGGAGGGGGGGTCCCCAGGAGTCACTGAAGGGGGGGGGAGAGTTGGAGGGGGGACTGATCCATCTGGAGTGACAGCTCACAGCCTAGCTCCAGGATCCCCCCCCGTTCCTTATGTCACACTTCGGGGGGGGGGGCACACGGCTCCAGCGCCCCTCGGCGCCGGGTGCCTCCCCTGCTGGGCCATGCCCCCCCGTCCCACATCGCAACACCAGCACCCCCTCCAGCATCACCCCCCTCCCCCACCCCAGAGCCTAGCCCAGCTCGGGCACCTGCCCCCTTGCCGCTCACAGGAAATTTCCCTTCTTCAGGCGCTCGGGGGCCGGGGGATCCCCGCGGACCACCCCCCGGGGCAGGGCCGCCCCGCCCCCCGCCCCGCTGCCGGCCCCGTGGGCCCCGGCACCAGCCCCGTCCTGGGCCTCGTTCCGGCACGGGTTGACCGAGTAGCCGAAGACGCTGGGCAGGAAAGGGAGGGGCTGACCCTTGTCGTCCGGCAGGACCATGTTCAGTGCCACAGGCAGGGCGGCCAGGTTGGTGAAGTTGTACGGGTAGGCGGCCAGCAGCTGGTGCCCGTACATGAGCGGGTAGGGGTCGGGGTAGAAGCTCACCTTGCCCTCCCCTTCGCCAGCCCCGGCCTTGCCCACGGCATTGAAAGGGAGAGGGCTGGGGTAGGCGAGGAACGCGGGCTTGTCTTCTGCCTCCTTCCGGATCCGGCAGCCCCCGGGCGCCAGCAGGGGCAGGGGGTACTCCTGCACCGGGTACCTCTCTGCGTAGCCACCCACCGCCTCCTCCTCCTCGTGTGGGGCCGGGGCCGGGCTGGTGTGCGAGATGACGGGATCTTGCAAGGAGAGGGCGGCCTGGGGGGCGGGCGGCGCTGGGGCCAGCTCGATACAGCTGGTGGTGGCTTCGGCTAGCGGGGCAGCCGCCTCCTGTGGCCCGCCCGTCTCCGGCGGCATCACCTCTTCCTCCCGGGGCGGCGCTGCCCCCTGACTCTCTGGCGTGGCCGGCTGGCCGGCGGTGCAGGCCTGGCTGGCCTCCGCTGCCGGCGGCTCCCCGCTGGACGACGAGACCTGCATCTCCTGCGTGATTTCCTCCTTGACGGCCGCCGGCTCCGGCTCCTCCGGCTTTTTGGAATAGGCGATGACGGTGGTCAGGGCGGCCGGGCCAGGCTCCCGGCTTTCCCCCTCGTGCCGCTTCATGTGCCGGCTCAGGGCCGCCGCGGTCTTGCAGACCTTGGCACAGTGGGCGCAGGTGAATTTGACCGAGGGCTTGCGGCCCACCCGGTGGGCCGGCGCTGGCGCCGGATCGTCCTTGCCCGGCCGCCCGTGCACCCGCTCGTGTTTCCGCAGCTTCTTCAGCGCCGAGAAGAACTTGCCGCAGGCACCGCACTCGTGTTTCCAATCGGCGCTGCCGCGCCCAGCCTTGTGCGCCGGTTCGGGCGCCGGGGCGTCGGAGCTGCCGGGACTTGGTGAGGCGCGGGTGAGCGCCGGGCTGGGCTCCTCCCTTTCCTCCTCCTCCTCCGCCCGCTTCATCCAGCGCAGGGAACGCAGCTTGCGGCGCCACCGGGAAGACCGCTTCACCTTGGGGACGCCGGAGCCAGCCCCGCCGGAGCCACAGGCCTTCCGCTTGGGCTTGTAGGTGTAGTACGGACGCCAGAGCTGGTCTTCAGCGTCCCGGTCGCTCTCTTCCTCGCCGCTCTCGTTGTGGGCATAGGAGCTGCCAGCCCGTTTGCCAGGAGCCGCTTTCTCGGCCGGCCCGAAATCGAAACGCTTGGGGCCCCTCGGGCTCTTGTCCAGCATCAGGTCGGTCTCGGAGATGCGCCGCTTGACGATGGCCTCTTCGCCGATGCGCACAGTGATCTGGCACAGCGGGGCGCTGCGGCTCTCTGAGGCGGCGCCCACGTAGGCCGGCTTGGCCATGTAGGTCATGGTGCGGCCGGGCCGCAGGCTGCGGGGTTTTGGTGGCTCCCCGCCGCCTGCCTCCTCCGCCGCCTGCTCGGCTGCCTTCTGGGCTTGGATGTACTCCTTCAGCACTTGCTTTTTGAGGGGCTCAGCCGGGGTGGGGCGGGGGGCGGCGGGCGTGCTGTTGTAGGTGATGACCGAGGATGCCTGGCCGCCCCCGCCTCCCACCGAGGTGCTGTGCACGATGACCGAGGCGGCCGGGTGGCCGTAGGCGATGACCGACGGGGCCTCACCGTCCGCCGGCGCCCGCCGCGCCTCCTCTGCCAGGAACGGGGGCGGCCCCGTCTCGTGCCGCTCGGCCGGCGCCGGCAGGAGGAACCGCTCGGCCTCCGGCGCCTCCAAAGTGTTGGCAGATGCGAAGCCAGGCCCCGCCTCCCCACCAGGGCCGGCCGCGGGGTCCCCCTCGCCCAGCGCCACGGGGAGGGGCTGCGGGGGCAGCAGCAGGCCCTCCGGCAGCAGCCCCGGGCTATAGGTCTTGTAGGGTCGCTTCTGGGAGCGCATGGGCAAGAGGCGGTAGAGCTTGAGGGCGTTGAGCCGTGGCTTGTAGCCCCCATTGGGCGTCTTCTCGGAGGAGATGAGTCCCGGGTTGATGCCGTGGAAGGCCTTCTGGTGGGTCTTCAGGTTGTAGTAGGTGACGAATGTCTCCCAGCAGAAGATGCACTGGTAGCGGCGCTCGCCGGTGTGCCACACCTCGTGCTTCGTCCGGTACTCAGCCAGGGCGAAGACTTTGTCGCAGTAGCGGCAGGGGTACTTACGCCGCCAGGAGTGAACGTTGGAGTGGCGCTTGAGGCTGGAGAGGGTCATGTAGGAGCGCTCGCAGACGGTGCAGAAGTAGATGACATGCCCGTCCACCACCTTGACGAAGTGATCCTGCTCCGGGATGTACTCCAGCCGCTGCAGGGCCCGGTGGCGGAAGAGCAGGCCTTTCTTGGAAGACGCCGGTTTGGGCAGCGCCGGTGCGGCGGGAGGAAGGGGCGCCGCTGGGGCCGCCGCCTCCGAGCCGCCCGCCACCGCCGAGCCGCCCACCGCCGCCGCCTCCTCTTCCTCGCCGGCCTCCTTGCAGAGTACCTCATGCGTCTGCAGCCGCTTGACGTGGATGAAGCTCTTGCCGCAGTGGCGGCAGGAGAGGGAGCGCCGGCTCCGGTGCAGTTTCAGGTGGAGGCTCAGGGCGGCCGGCGTGGCGAAGGAGCGGCTGCAGAGCCCGCAGCGGAAGGCGCTGCCTGCCGGCGAGGAAGACGACGGCGCTGGCTCGCCCCCGGCGGCAGGCGGTTCTGCAGCGCCACGCTCCTGCTCCCAGTCCGGGGCGCCCGGCTCGGCAGGCGCCGTGCTTAGGGCGTAGAGGATCTTTGCCGTCTCGGTTTCGTTATCCGCCTCCCGCTGCGGGCTGGGTGGCCGGGCCGGCTCCTGGAGGCAGACGGGGCTGGCGGCCGGCCGCGACGGGCAGGTCAGGTCCACGGGGGAGGCGCAGGATCTCGGGGAGGAGGCCGAGGTGTCTCCGGCGGCCTCGGGGCTCCAGGGCTCGCTCATCTCCTTGGCCTGAGCGGCAGGGTCCAGGTTCTCCAGCCAGGAGATGCCCAGGCGGCGGCCGGCGGCTCCAATCTGCCGGGCGGCGGCCGGGCTGGGCACCGAGAGGCGGGACCGGTAGATGAAGTTGAGGATGTCAGAGAAGACCCCGGCTTGGATGTCGGGCAGCTCCAGCACCTGGGCCGGCTGGCGGCCGGCCAGCTCCTCTGACAGCACCGCCTTGAAGTACGGGCTGCAGGCCGCCAGCACGTTCCTGTGGGCCGGGAACTTGGTGTCTTCGGCAATGATGGTGACGTCGCAGAAGTGGCCCCGCAGCCGCTGCTCATTCAGCTCCACCAGCAGGCAGCGGGAGTGAGCGGCGTCCGAGAGCTCCAGGACCGGAGCCATGGCGCGGCCACAGAGCTGGGGAGGGAGAGACAGGCGTGAGGAGAGCGGGGGCTAGTAGTTAGAGCAGGGGGGGCTGGGAGCCAGGATTCCTGGGTTCTCTCCCCGGCTCTGGGAGGGGACTGGGAGTTGGTGGTTACAGTTGCAGGGCTCGGCGTTGGGGAGGCGGGGTGCCGTGGGTCGGGGAGGCTGGGTGCGCGTCAGTGGAGCTGGATTTGACATCGGTGAGGCTGGGGCGTGGGCCAGAGGTCGGTGTGGGTCAGGCTGGATCACAGGCCGGTGTGGATGGAGCTGGGGGGTCAGGCCGGGCTGGGGGTGCAGGGCGGTGCCGGTCGGCTCAAGCCGCAGTGGGCGTCAGTTGGGCCAGGCCGCAGGCCGTGGCTGGTGTTGGTCGGGCCGAGCTGGGGGTGCCGGTTGGCGTGGGTCAGGCCGGGTTGGGGGCCTGGGTCAGCGAGGGTCAGGCCGGGCTGGGGATGCGGGGCGGTGCCAGTCAGACCAGGCCGCGGTTGACGTCAGTCGGGCCGAGCTGGGGGTGCGGTCTGGAGTCTGTGGGGCCAGGCCAGATGCTGGGGTTAGCATCTGTGGGCCCGGGCCAGAGGTACAGGTGCCCGTCGGAGGGGCCGGGCCAGGCCGGGGGGGTGGCCCGTGGCCGTGCCCGCTGGCTCGGGCCCACTCCTTCCTCCGGGCGGGAGCCATTTTGCACAGGGATTCCCAGCTGGCAGCTAAAATGGCTGAGGGAAGCGGGGGCCGGTGCCAGCTGCGATTAGCAAAGGAGCTGGCCCGGCCCCACTGCCGGCTCGGCCGCTTCCCGCCCCGCCCCCGGGCACACGACCAGCCCCTGGGGCCACCTGCGCCAGCCTGGCACCGGCCGTGCCCAGCCCCACCTCCGGCCAGAGGGCGGGTGGGAACGGGGACGGGGACGGGCCAGGACAGGGTCAGGGAAAGGGCAGGGCAGGCTGGGGCCTGGGAGTCAGTCAGCCAGCCGGCTCCTGCCTGCCCGGCCCAGAGCCGCCTCGTCCCCTCAGCCGCCGCCTCCTCCTCCTCCTCCCTCTGCCCATCCCCTCATCCCTCCTTCCTCTGCCTGTCCCCTCATCCCTCCTCCTTCTTCTCATCCCTCCATCCACTGCCTGTCCCCTAATCCCTCCTTCCCCTCCTCCTCATCCCTCCTTCCTCTGCCCATCCCCTTAGCCTCCTCCTCCTCATCCCTCCTTCCTCTGCCCATCCCCTCAGCCTCCTCCTTCCTCTGCCTGTCCCCTCATCCCTCCTCCTCCTTCTCATCCCTCCATCCACTGCCTGTCCCCTAACCCCTCCTTCCCCTCCTCCTCATCCCTCCTTCCTCTGCCCATCCCCTTAGCCTCCTCATCCCTCCTTCCCCCGGCGCCTCCTCCTCATCATCCCTTCATCTCCTGCTCATCCCCCCTTCTCATCCCTCCTTCCTCTGCCTGTCCCCTCATCCCTCCTCCTTCTTCTCATCCCTCCATCCACTGCCTGTCCCCTAATCCCTCCTTCCCCTCCTCCTCATCCCTCCTTCCTCTGCCCATCCCCTTAGCCTCCTCATCCCTCCTTCCCCCGGCGCCTCCTCCTTCTCATCCCTTCATCCCCTGCTCATCCCCCCCTCCTCATCCCTCCTTCCCCCGGCGCCTCCTCCTCCTCATCCCTCCTTCCTCTGCCCATCCCCTCAGCCTCCTCCTTCTCATCCCTTCATCCCCTGCTCATCCCCCCCTTCTCATCCCTCCTTCCCCCTCCTCCTCCTTCTCACCCTCCTTCCTCTGCCCATCCCCTCAGCCTCCTCATCCCTCCTTCTTCTGTCCGTCCGCTCAGCCTCTCCTCCTCCTCATACCTCCATCCCCTGCCCGTCCCCTCATCCCTCCTTCCCCCTCCTCCTCCTCATCCCTCCTTCCCCTGCCCACCCCTTCATCCCTCATTCCTCTGCCCATCCCCTCCTCCTCATCCCTCCTTCCCCCTCCTCCTCCCTCTGCCTGTTCCCTCATCCCTCTTTCCCCTGCCCATCCCCTCAGCCCTCCTTCCTCTGCCCGTCCCCTCCTCCTCCTTCTCATCCCTCCTTCCTCTGCCCATCCCCTCAGCCCTCCTTCCCCCTCCTCCTCCCTCTGCCTGTTCCCTCATCCCTCTTTCCCCTGCCCATCCCCTCAGCCCTCCTTCCTCTGCCCATCCCCTCAGCCCTCCTCCTCATCCCTCCTTCCTCTGCCCAGCCCCTCAGCCCTCCTTCCTCTGCCTGTCCCCTCCTCCTCCTCATCCCTCTTTCCCCTGCCCATCCCCTCAGCCCTCCTACCTCTGCCCGTCCCCTCCTCCTCCTTCTCATCCCTCCTTCCTCTGCCCATCCCCTCAGCCTCCTCAGCCCTCCTTCCCCTCCTCCTCCTCATCCCTCCTCCCTCTGCCTGTTCCCTCATCCCTCTTTCCCCTGCCCATCCCCTCAGCCCTCCTTCCTCTGCCCATCCCCTCCTCCTCCTCCTCATCCCTCCTTCCTCTGCCCAGCCCCTCAGCCCTCCTTCCTCTGCCTGTCCCCTCCTCCTCCTCATCCCTCTTTCCCCTGCCCATCCCCTCAGCCCTCCTTCCTCTCCCTAGAGGTGGCGGGAGGCTCTGGGACGCGCGGGGGGGGGGGGGGGGGAGAAATTTACCCCACCCCTGCACCCACCGAGGACACATCCCTCCCGGGCCAAACCGCAGGCACATGTTACCATGGAGACCTGGGCAACTGGGTCTAGAACAAAACACGAGGGGGCCTAGATGCAGCCGGCGTTGCCACGGAGACCCGGGCCGAGGAATCTAAGCCGGGGTGAATTGCCCCTTACCTGTGGGAGGTGCCCTCATCGACTACGGCTTCCTGCCCCACGGCTCCTCCACTCTGCCTCTCCCCGGACAGGATCCACTGTGGGGAAACGCCAAGGGTTAGGTGCTGAGACCCACTGCAGGAGCGGGGGGCTGGGAGCCAGGACTCCTGGGTTCTATTCCTGACTCACTTTTTGTCCCTGGGTGAATCTCATCTCTTCTCCCCCTGTGCCTCAGTTTCCCCTCACTGTAAACCAGGGTAGCAGTGTGACTGATCGTGTGGGGGGTAACGCACACCCGTCACTCTCATTGCATCCTGCTCTGGGGGTGTCTGAAGCAGCGAGTCTGGGCCCGGCGTGGGGGGGCGCAGACCCAATTGGGTGGTTTTCATTTTCTATTAAAGCCCCAGCTTGAAAGCTTTCGTCACTGGGAGAGAAAACGCGGGGGAAAGGGACCCAGCTACGGGCCCAGACCCCAGAACAAAAAATAATTATACACCAAGGCCCAGGTTTAAAATCCGGGGGGTTTACACATGCGAGGTTGAGCGCAAGGATGAAGCAGGATCAGGGTTTCCCGGACAAGAGGGGCCTGGATTCGATGATCCGTCTCTTCCTAGCCCAAACCTCCGCATTTGCCGCTCCCAGTTGCCCCACCCGGGCGAAGTTTTTTGGCAGTGAATTTCCCCCCTCCTCCTTCCGAAAAATACAGGGAATACAGGTCATCCAGAACCCCAGCCCCGTGCTCTACCCACTAGGCCCCGCCACCTGCCGGTTAAAACCCAGCTGCCTCCGTCTTTCACTGCCCTGCGGAGATTTCCCTGAGCTGACGACTTTGCGCATCTTCCGGCGGTTAAACGTTGGAAAGAGAGCACCATGTTAAACAGGGGGAAACTGAGGCACGGCACGGGGAAAGCGACTTGGCCAGCGACAGGACTCCTGGGTTCTATCCCTGGCTCACGTGTCTAGTACCCAGGGCGCACGGCCTCCAAAAACGACTGATAATTAAATCATAAAATTATGAACGAATGGGCCCTGATGAAGGGGGACCGGCACAGAACGGCCTAACATGGGACACTGATAGGGGATCGGGTAATTGAGACTCTAGGAACATTGAATTAATTATGATTAATACTGTTCTTAATTACTGCCTTGGGGCAGCACCTGGGAGCCCCAGTCACCCGACTCCCCTTTGCGCAAGGGGCTGTACACACAAAGGACAAACAGATGATCCCAGGCCCAGCGATCAGTGAATTACTCGGGTTTATTTATAGGGGACACCTTCCTTCTGCTGGTCTCAGAGGGGAATTAATGAATGAAGCCCCCACATGGGACGAGGAAGGACAGCCAGCCCAATTTTATAGGTGGGGAAACTGAGGCACGGAGGGGAAGGGATTTTTCGGAGCACATCACTCAAAGAAGAACCCAGGAGTCCTGACTCCCAGCCCCCCCACTCTAACCACTAGCCTCCACTCCCTTCCTAGAGCTGGGGAGAGAACCCAGGAGTCTTGGCTCCCAGCCCCCCTGCTCTAACTCACCAGCCCCCACTCCCCTCCCAGTGCCGGGGAGAGAACCCAGGAGTCCTGGCTCCCAGCCCCCCTGCTCTAACCCCCAGCCCCCACGTCCCTCCCAGAGCTGGGGAGAGAACCCAGGCGTCCTGGCTTCCAGTCCCGTACCAAGGTCACATGGTGGGTAACATGTTACTAATTAAGGGGCGGCTCCAGCTCCCGGCTGAATTCAAAGGGAGCCTCCCCCACACCCCTCCCGTGGGGCTCCCAACATCCCACCAGCTAAGCAAACACTGCGGTGGTGGGGAGGGTGGGCTGGGCTGGGGGATTATAAACGATCCCCGCGTCTTTCCGGAGACAGCCTGGGATCTCGGCCGAGCAGCCGTCGCGTTACATTAACAACGCGGCCTGACGCTGGAGGGGCCCAGCCAGGCGGACAGAGACACACACACACGCACAGACACACACACAAAATCCCCAGCAGCCAAACAAAACCTTCCGCCACACTGTCATCGGCCAGCGGCACCCGCAGGTTGCAACGAATCCAGGCAAATGGATCACGGGCTGGCGGAGCAGCTGGATACGTGTTAGAAACCGGAGAGGCGGGTGCGTGTCAGTGGTACAGGCTCCGAGACCGGAGCGGGGGGGGGGAGGGGTAGCCCAGCTACACCGTGACGTAACTGGTGTGCGTGTCCCAGATACAGCCAGAGCTAATTGGAGACGGTGGGGAGCTGTATCGCAGGCTGTCGGGATTAAAATTCAAAAGGGGGGGGTGGGTACAGTCGGATATAATCAGGGTTGAGGTGGGTGACGTGTCACAGCTACACTCTGATATAAATGGTGGGGGGTGTCTCCCCCCCCAAGCTACAGTTGGAGTTAATCAAGAGACGGTGGGGAGGTATATCACAGCTACGTGCTGATTAATATGGGGGGGGGGAGCGCGTTGTTTCTCTAGGTACAGTCAGAGGTAATCACAAGTGGAAGAAAAGGTACACTCTGAGGTAACCAGGCTGTTTACAGTCGAAGCTAATCAGACATGGGGAGGAGGTGTATCACACCTACAGTCCGATGTAAGGGGGGGGGGGGAGTGTGTGCCCCTGATACAGTCAGGAACAATCAAAGATGGGGAGAAGGTGTATCACACCTACAGTCTGATGCAAATGGTGTGTATGTTTGTCCCGGGGACCGTCAGAAGTACTTAGAGATAGGGGAAGGTGTATCACTGCTACATTCTGATGTAACCGGGGGGCAGGTCCCGAGGTGCGGTCTGATGAAGTTGCTGTGTGTTTCATTTGACACAAGATAGGTCTGGGGGTAAGTTTTACATACGGTTTGATGTTTCTGGGATGCACATCAGGTAGGGCGTGATGTATTTGATGTATGTGTGTAAGAATAGCAAGAGCTAGAAATGGAAGTACAACGTGCTTTAACTGGTCCGTGTGTGTGTGTCACAATACCATCACAAGTAATTGGCGTGTATGCATTAGATATAACGTAATGTAATTAGGGCGTAGGTGCCAGGTACAATCTCACGTAATTGGAGTGCATGGGTCAGGTACAATCTGACAACTGAGTTGTATGTGTCAAGTACAGTGTGCTGTCACAGCTGTATACGTCAGGTACAGTGTGATGTAATCGGTCTGTCTCTCACAGGTACAGTGTGATGTAACAGGAGTGTACATTCAGGTACAGTCAGACATAATTGGGGGGGTGTCAGGTACAGAATGATGTGACTGGGGTGTGTATGAGGAATACAGTCGGACGTCGTTGGGGGCAGGCACGAGGAATACACTCTCAGGACATGAGGTGTACATGCCGAGTACAGTCTGACAGCATCGGGGGCATCCCTGTCACAGCTGTGCTGGAAATCTGGGGCCCTTAAATCCCTCCCGACCACGTCAACCCCTCGCTGCAAAAAACAGCGCTCAATCAAATGGACCCCTGAACAAAACCCTTCACCAAAAACTACGCATTGCCATAGAAACCACAAACTGCTGTTTTTCCCTTACCCTCCCCCTCCCCAGCCACAGCGACTGACAGATCTGTTTCCTCCCTCACCTACCTGCCAAGACCTGAGAGCTGGGTCAGGCGGTCCCCATGGCAACAGCCTATGACGTCCCCAATAGCAGGAGGAGCCCTGCTCTCTGGGGATGAGGATGTCACCTGCTGTTGCTGTGGTAACGGCCCCAGAACCCAGGTCTTGGCAGGGGAAAGACCTTTAACCTGGCCAGTACAGAATATTGACAGCCCAACACCCGCATCACGCACACCCCAAGCCAATAGGATGCAAGCGAGGGGATGCACTCGGCTCACCTGGATACTCGTTGGCTGAGCTGGCTGTGATGTCACCAGGCCCCTTCCCATGTCAACCCTTGTGATTCAGCTGGGATCTGCGTTAAAGAAACAGCCCCTACAAAAATGTTCTCCAAGCAAAATGCCCCTTTAAAAGGAGGGGTGTGATCAAACACACTGTACAAACACACACGCACACACTGCACGCACACACAGTACAGACAACCTCCCACAAACACACTGGACAAACACAAACACACTGCAAATCTCTCTCTCTCACACACACACACACGAATACACTCACACCCAGAACAGACAACCCCTACACCGCACGCGTGCGCACACACACAATACTGACAGACCCATACCAAGCACCACACCCACTGATGCTGTACACAACCGCACACCGAGATGTTGGCACAAACGTGTTGTCACACAAATACATGGGATACAGCATACCAAACACGGACAATCGGACACAGTTCAGTAAGACTTTACACTCCTGCGGCATCACACGCAATAACAGATTCACCCGCTGTACACATGCAACATGCACACCCTCGCCAACACACCCAGACACACACTAATTCACAAACACACCCTTGTAGGCCTGTACCATACACAAACTTCCTAATACTCTCTATACACAGACACTCAACACCTCTACCCCTATATTACCTCTACAGTGCGTACACTCACACTCCAAATACACAAACACACACTGATTCCTATGCTCTACACCTGCACATACACACACTTCACATACAAACAACAACATACCTACGCTGTACATACCAGCACATCAGAACATATGTTCACAAGCATCCATACCTGTAGGGTACACACCCAGACACCAGACACTGACAAACACACACCCATCCATCACATGCACACACAAACGTATTCATTGTACAAACACTCGCAAACACACTCACCCTACTTGCAAGCATACCAACTGAATACGCAAATGCACACTTATTCACACGCACACCATACAAACACACATAGGTACACTCATTCACTCATGTTCTACATACACAAATACACTCACCGTTACACAAATATATTCCTGTTTGCATGCCCATTGTACAAACAAGGCCACACATTCACCAACACACCCTTACATGGTACACACCCAAATACAGCCTCACTCTCACACACCCCCAAATGCACACCTGTTCACCTGCACACTGTACAAAGGCACACTTATCCTGTCAGCCACTCACAAGCACACCCACGGCACATGCACACTCACATTGTACACGCCCACGCTACACCCACAAACGCACACTCATTCACAAACCCACCCACGGTACACACGCAAATCCATACTCGTTCACATCCGCTGCAGAAACACACACACACAAAGGCGCATCCACGAACACACGCTCACAAGCGCAGCCTGCACGCACGTACACATGCTCCCCCCCCCCGGAGACACACACACACGCACGCCTGACACAGACTGAGCACTCACTAGCCGACTGAACTGTTTTTGCACTAGGACAGCCTCACACTGGGGTGAATTTCAAACATGTTGAACAAAACCCGTCTGCAATTCCCCATCCCTTACATCTGGAATATCTTAAACTCCTCTCTCTTGGCCGCCCGCCGCCCCGGCCCTGGCCGGGGATCCAGGCTGATCTCACCATTAATCAGTGAGCAGATGGATCAGTAAGAGGATGGGAGACCCAGGGTGCTGCAGGGAGAGGGGTGGGGGGCTCAGCAGGGGGCACTCTCCCCCCAGCAGTCAGCACTGAGCCCGGTGCTGCAGCGCCAGGCGAGGGGTCCCTGTATTAACGGCCGCCCCACCCCAGAGCTGGCCGCATCTCAGTGTCAGGCGAGAGGGCATCGTCCCGGACTTTTTAACGCCAGCCCTTCCCGCTCCTCCTGACCTGCCCGCTGGGTAGCGAGTGCAGATGGTGGCGGGTCTCTCGGATTTGTGGCCGGGTTTATCCCAACGGCTCCCACCCAGAGCCAGGCAGGGCCGCCGGGGGGCGGGGGGAATCCAGGCGGCAACGGGGCCCCAGTGGCGGGATTTACACGGCTGCTGTTTTCCGTGGAGAAGTGACCTTTCCCTCCGGGAAACGCAAGAGGCCTGAGTCATAGGGACTGAGGGAGAGAGGCCGGCGGCTGCCAGATCAAAGGGGCGGAAAGGCTCCAGGGGACCAGGGACAAAAGACACACACACACACACACACACACACACACACACGGCTTGCCTTGCTCGGATCAGCCACCAGCAGCCCGGAGCCGTGTCTTGACCCGGGGGTGCTGGGGAAGGGAGACAACCCCCCTCTCTCTGACACCCCCCCCACACATATCATCCACACAAACAGGGGCACACCCCACCTGTCCTCAGAAGAACACCCCACACACACATGCACACTGGGGGGGGGGGCGAGTAGGAGTCGTACAGGCCCAAACGCCCCTGCTCCTCGGATTGGAGCCATATACCCCACCCCACCAGTCCCATACGCCACCCCCACCAGACCGGTCCCATAAGACCCCCCCCCCACTTGTTCTTCAATCCCCCACCCCCCATGCAGCTCCTGGCACCCTCTGGCCCATCCCACATCCACCCAGACCAGGCCCTGGTCCCCCCCCTGGACTCCTCCCCAGTCCTCGGCCTTGTCTTCACCCCAGACCCGGACCCCCTCCATGTTCTGCTTCCTGGCCCCATTTGCTGGCCCTGAGGCCCACGAGCGCAGTATGCACAAACACAAACTTGCCCCCTCCATTGCCCATCCCACACACACAACCAGCACCCCACAGACGCACCCACACGCAGCACCGAACAGACACAAGCGCACAGCACCACACACGGCCCTGCATACACTCAATCACACTTGACACCCCACGGACACGCACACACCGGCACTGCCGACACACAAGCACGCAGCACCACACGCACAGACCCATAAGCACACCCCACACACGCGCAGCACCGAACAGACACAGAAGCACCCAGCACTACACACACAGAGCACCCAGCACTACACACAGAGCATCACACAGAGATGCAGCACCGCACAGACCCACAAGCATACCACACACACACAGCGCCACACAGATAAAAGCACTTCACACACGCAGCACCGCACAGACCCACAAGCATACACCCCACACACATGCAGCACCGCACAGACCCACAAGCACACGCCCCACACACACACCCCACACACGCAGCACCGCACAGACACATAATCACATAGCACCGCACAGACACACAAACACCACACACAACCCCACGCACACACTCACCCATGGCACCGAACCCGCATGCCCGTCCATGGTACCACCCAGACACACGCAGCACCGCACACACACAGGGCAGTGTGTCATACATACGACCAGCAACGCACAAACACACACGCAGTCACAAGGGCCTGTCATTAATTAATTTCTAAGGAGAACCACACCAGGCCCCGGCTGCAGCCACCCCCCACCCCTCCTCCTCACAGCAGCAGTGCAGTGTGCACGGAGGGGAGGGGTGTAACAGGCCATGGGGTGTGCGGTTGTGTTTGTGTTGTGTTTGTGATGGGTGTGTTTGTGTTGGAGGGACGTGCGACAGGGCAATGTAGTGGGGTGGGGGGGTAGGGCAGTGAGGGGCCTGCGTAAGGGAGCGAAGGGGACATGTGAGGGGTGTAGGGCGGTGAGGCGGATGTGTGAGCTGAAGGGGGTGTAGGGTGGTGAGCGGTGTGTGTGAGGATGTAGGGCAGTGAGGGGTTTGTGAGGTGAAGGGGGTGTGAGGGTGTAGGGTGATGAGCAGTGTGTGTGAGGGGTATGTATGAGGGTGTAGGGCAGTAAGGGGTGTGTGTGATATGAGTGTGTAAGGGGTGTGTGTGCGGGGTGAAAGATGTGTGGGTGAAGGATGTGTCTATAGGGGAAGGGGATGTGCAGGGAGGGCATGTGAGCGGTTAGGGTAAGGGGTGTGTGTAAGGCGGTAGGGAGGTGTGTATGAGGTGAAGGGGGTGTGTATGAGGTGAAGGGGGGTGTGTATGAGGTGAAGGGGGGTGTGTATGAGGTGAAGGGGGGGGTGAGGGTGTAGAGGGTTGAGGGTTGTGGGGAAAGGCTACGGGGTGAGGAGGCATGAGGGATGCAGGCAATGACTGCGTTTCTGAGGGGTGGGAAATGACCCTATGTGCCAGGTGTGTCATGTGGGGGGTACAGTGGGGTGGGGGGACAAGGGAGGGGTCGCAGCAGAGGGTGGGGGCACGGGGGGTACAGTCGGGGTGGGGGGACAAAGGAGGGGTCGCAGCAGCATGTGGGGCACAGGGGGGTACAGTCGGGGTGGGGTACAAGGGAGGGGTTACAGCAGAAGGTGGGGGCGCGGGGGGTACGGTCAGGGTGGGGGGACAAAGGAGGGGTCGCAGCAGGGTGTGAGGGCGCGGAGGTACAGTTGGGGTGCGGGTACAAAGGAGGGGTTGCAGCAGCGTGTGGGGTGCAGGGGGTACAGTCGGGGGTGGGGGTACAAAGGAGGGGCCGCAGCAGCGTGTGGGGGCGCGGGGGGTACAGTCGGGGTGGGGGTACAAGGGAGGGGTTGCAGCAGGGTGTGGGGGCGCAGGGGGTAGAGTCAGGGTGGGGGTACAAGGGAGAGGTTGCAGCAGAGGGTGGGGGTACTCAGGAGGGGTTGCAGCAGCATGTGGGGGTGCAGGAGGTACAGTCGGGGTGGGGGTACAAGGGAGGGGCTGCACCAGGGTGTGGGGGCGCGGGGGGGTACAGTCGGGGTGGGGGTACAAGGGGAGGGGTCGCAGCAGAGGGTGGGGGCGCGGGGGTATAGTTGGGGTGGGGGGTACTAAGGAGGGGTCACAGGGGGTACACTCGCGGTGGGGGGTACTAAGGAGGGGTTGCAGCAGAGGGTGGGGGCGCAGAGGGTACAGTCAGGGTAGGGGTACAAGGGAGGGGCTGCAGCAGGGTGTGGGGGCGCAGGGGTACATGGGAGAGGTGCAGTGGAGGGGTACAGGTGGAGGCAACGTACAACGGGGCCCACGAGGGGTCAGAAGGGCCAGGGGAGGAGGTACGTGGGAGAATCGGGGAGCAAGGAAGTTAGAAGGGGTGAGGGCAGTAGGGTTTTGGGGGGGCTGTTGGGGGGTTACATTAGGGTGGGTGCAATAGGGGTGGCGGGAGGCAGTACGAGGGGGCACTTTTAACCCTTTGACATCAGCAGGGGGGAGAGGGCAGTGGGGGGTGTGACAGCAGGGGAGGGGGAGGGGGAGGGGATGGTGGCAACGAGGGGGGTGTGACAGTGGGGGGGGCAGAGGGGCGTGACAGCAAACGGGGCAGCAGGGGGGTGCAAGGGGGCGCAAGGGGGCGGCGGGGGGGTGCACTGGTGGTGTGAGGGAGGCAGTGGTCTGGATCCTCCCCCGCCCCGCTGGTCTCCACACACACACACACCCCCGAGCCCCAGCAGGACCCTGCCCTCCGCCGCCTGGACGCCCCCTTGCCCCTACCAGGGGCTCCCTGAGTGCCCTGGCCAACCCCCCAGTACCCCCCACTTTCCCCGCGGGGGAAGGAGCTGAGAATGGCTCAGGGACCCCCCCACACACACTGGTGACCTCTTTGGGTCCCCCCATAGCCTGGGGCGGGGAGTAGCTGGGGGGGAGGCCTGCGGGCCGGAGGGGGGTGCTGGGGAGACCCAGGGGAGATGGGAGGGTGCTGGGGGGAAGTACAGGGGTGACCCGAGGGGGTCCCAGGCCTACCTGCGCTGGCAAGGGATGGGGGGACGACAGTGTCAGGCCGGGGGCAGGGTCCCAGGAGGAACAAGGCAGGGGGATCCCGGGGGGGTTCCGGGCGGGTGCGGGGAACTGGGGGGGTGCGGAGGGGTGGCAGGAGCAGGAGGGGGCAGACGGGGGGGTGCTGGGGGGAGTGGGGTGTGCATGGGGGGGCTGGAGCGGGGAGGGTCCCGAGCAGTGACAGACGCTGGGGGGGGCTGGAGCGGGGGGCTCAAGGGGGTGTGACAGGAGCGGGGGGGAACTCCGGGGGGGGGGGGTTCTGGGGGAGGGCTCCGGCTGGTGTGGGGGGTCCGTGGGGGGGGTCAAGGGGGGTGACGGGATCGGGGGGCTCCGAGGGAGCAGGGAGGGTCCCGAGCAGTGACAGACGCTGGGGGGGGCTGGAGCGGGGGGCTCAAGGGGGTGTGACAGGAGCGGGGGGGGATCCTGGGGGGGGAACTCCGGGGGGGTTCTGGGGAGGGCTCCGGCTGGTGTGGGGGGTCCGTGGGGGGGTCAAGGGGGTGACGGGATCGGGGGGCTCCGAGGGAGCGGCGGGGGGCCAGAGGCGCGAGGGGGGGGGCCGGGAGGGGTGACGCCAGCGGGGGCTCCGAGGGGGGTCCCGGGGGGGACGAAAGTGGGGAGGGCGCTGGGGGGGCCGAGGGGGGTGCGGGGGTGACGCCGGCGGGGGCTCCGAGGGGGGGCCCGGGAGCGGGGGGGCCGGGGGGGGCCGCGGGGAGGTGAGAGGCGCGGGGGGGTCCCGGGGGGGCCGGTCGGTACCTGGGCTCCCCGCGGCCGCTGCAGCCCAAGATGGAGGCGCCGCCCCGGCCCGTCCCGCCCAGCGGCAGCCGCGGCGCTGGCGTGTGAAGGCTCCGCTCCGGCCCGGCCCCGCCCCGAGCCCCGCTCCGCTCCCAGCCCGGCCTGCGTCACACACACACACACACACACACACACACCCCGACACACACACCCCGCCTGCGTCACACACACACACACCCCGACAGACACACACCGCCTGCGTCACACACACACACCCCGACACACACACACACACCCCGACACACACACCCCGCCTGCGTCACACACACACACACACACCCCGACACACACACACACCCCGACACACACACCCCGCCTGCGTCACACACACACACACCCCGACACACACACACACACACCCGACACACACACCCCGCCTGCGTCACACACACACACACCCCGACAGACACACACACACCCCGACACACACACACCGCCTGCGTCACACACACACACACCCCGACAGACACACACACACCCCGACACACACACACCGCCTGCGTCACACACACACACACACACCCCGACACACACACACACACACCGCCTGCGTCACACACACACCCCGACACACACACACACACCCCGACACACACACACCGCCTGCGTCACACACACCCCCCGACACACACACACACACCCCGACACACACACCCCGCCTGCGTCACACACACACACACACCGACACACACACCCCGCCTGCGTCACACACACACACACCCCGACACACACACACACACCCCGACACACACACCCCGCCTGCGTCACACACACACACACCCCGACAGACACACACACACCCCGACACACACACACCGCCTGCGTCACACACACACACACCCCGACAGACACACACACACCCCGACACACACACACCGCCTGCGTCTCACACACACACACACACACCCCGACACACACACACACACCGCCTGCGTCACACACACACCGCCTGCGTCACACACACACACACACCCCGACACACACACCCCGCCTGCGTCACACACACCCCCCGACACACACACACACACCCCGACACACACACCCCGCCTGCGTCACACACACACACACACACACCGACACACACACCCCGCCTGCGTCACACACACACACACCCCGACAGACACACACACACCCCGACACACACACACCGCCTGTGTCACACACACACACACACACCCCGACACACACACACACACACACACACCGACACACACACACCGCCTGCGTCACACACACACACACCCCGACACACACACACCGCCTGCGTCACACACACACACACACACACCAACACACACACACCGCCTGCGTCACACACACACACACACCGACACACACACACCGCCTGCGTCACACACACACACCCCGACACACACACACACCCCGACACACACACACACCGCCTGCGTCACACACACACACCCCGACCACACACACACCCGCCTGCGTCACACACACACACACACACACACCGACACACACACACACCGCCTGCGTCACACACACACACACACACACACCCCGACACACACCCCGCCTGCGTCACACACACACCCACACCGACACACACACACACCCCGCCAGCGTCACACACACACACACACCCCGACACACACACACACACCGCCTGCATCACACACACACACCGACACACCGACACACCCACACACACCCGCCTGCGTCACACACACACACACACACACACACACCGACACACACACACACCGCCTGCGTCACACACACACACACACCGACACACACACACCGCCTGCGTCACACACCGACACACACACACCGCCTGCGTCACACACACACACACACCCGACACACACACACCGCCTGCGTCACACACACACACACACACCCCGACACACACACACCGCCTGCGTCACACACACACACCCCGACACACACACACCGCCTGCGTCACACACACACACACCCCGACACACACACACACCCCGACACACACACACCGACACACACACACACCCCGACACACACAACCCCGACACACACACACCGCCTGCGTCACACACACACACACACCCCGACACACACACACCGCACTGCGTCACACACACACACACACACACCCCGACACACACACACCGCCTGCGTCACACACACACACCCCGACACACACACACCACCTGCGTCACACACACACACACCCCGACCACACACACACACCCCGACACACACAACCGACACACACACCGCCTGCGTCACACACACACACCCCGACACACACACACACCGCCTGCGTCACACACACACACACCCCGGACACACACA
>NC_088806.1:2776856-2819694 GCF_011386835.1 Chrysemys picta bellii
GAGAGAGATCTAGGCCTGTGTCCATGTGTGATCTAGGCGTGTGTGTGCAAGACAGAGAGACATCTAGGCCAGTGTGTGTAGGATTTAGGGGGTGTATGTGTATGTGTGTGAGCTGGACCTGTAACTTTGTGTGGATCTGATATCGAGGCCTGCGTGTGTGTGAGATTTGTGGGGCGTGTGTGTGTGTTTGTACGTGTGATCTAGGCCCGTGCGCATGAGACAGAAGAAGATAGTGCAAGGCCTCTGTGTGAGATCTAGCCCCCTCCAGATGTGTGTGTGTGTGTGTTTAGCTCACATACACACCAACACACACAAGGAGGCCTCTGCGTGTGTGATCCAGGCTGCTCTGTGTGTGCGCGCACATGCTATCCAGGCCGCTGTGTGTGCACGCGTGTGATCCATCCCTCTGTATTTGTCTGTGTGCAATCCAGGCAGGTGTCTGTGTGTGTGCATGCGTGATCCAGGCCTTTGGGTGTGTCTGATGATGTGTGCACACGATCCAGGCTAGTGTGTGTGTGTGTGCCCACACATGATCTAGGCATCTGTGTGTGTATGCGTGTGCAATCCAGGCCCATGTGTGTCAGTGTACACACACACAATCCAGACCTGTGTGAGTGTGCATGCAATCCAGGCGTCTGTGTGTGTGTATGTATGTGATCCATGCCTCTGTGTGTACGCGCAATGCAGGCCCCTGTGTGTGTTATGTGAGACAGATGCGTGTGTGTTGGTATGTCTGTGTGTGTGATGCAGGCCCGTGTGTGTGAGTGACACAGAGCCCTCTGTGCGTGTGTGTGTGTGTGTGTGTGTATGTTGGGGTGTGCGTCTGCTTGGGTGTGCACGTGATGCAGGCCTGCAAGTGTGTCAGTGTGAGTGTGCACCAGGCGCTGGCCAGGGCTCTGGTTATGTGTCTATGTCTCTGGGTGATGCAGGCCTGTGTGTGTCTGTGAGTGTGTCTGTGTGAGATGCAGGCTCGTGTCTGTGTGTTTCAGGATGTGTGCACGTGACACAGGCTTGTGTATGTGTGTGTCTTACTGTGTGTGTGTGCATGTGTATTAATCTGTGGCTCTGTGTGTGTGATGCAGGTCAGTGTCTGTGTGTGTGTGTGATGCAGGACTGTGTCTGTGTGTCTGACAGGCTGGTGTGTGTGTCTGTGTGTTTGACGCAGACCTGTGTGTGTGTGTGTCTGACAGGCTGGGGGGGGGTGTCTCTGGGTGTGTGACACAGGCCGGTGTGTGTCTGTATGTGTCTGTGTGTGTGTGACAGGCTGGTGTGTGTGTCTCTGGGTGTGTGATGCATGCCGGTGTGTGTCTCTGTGAGTGTGTGTGTCAGGGTATGTGACGCAGGCTGGTGTGTGTGTGTCTGTGTCTGTGTCTGACAGGCTGGTGTGTGTGTCTGGATGTGTGATGCAGGCCAGGGTGTGTGTGTGTCTGTGTGTGAGCGCGGGGAGGCTGGTGAGTGTGTGTGTGTCTGACAGGCTGTGTCGGGGTGTGTGTGTGTGACGCAGGCTGGTGTGTGTGTGTCAGAATGTGATGCAGGCGGTGTGTGTGTATGTGTGTGTCGGTGTTTGTGTGAGACGCAGGTGGTGCGTGTGTCAGTGTGTGTGTGATGCAGATGGTATGTGTGTCGTGTGTGTGATGCAGGTGGTGTGTGTTTGTCGGGGTGAGTGTGTGTGTGACACAGGCGGGGTGTTTGTATGTGTGTGTCGGGGTGTGTGTGTGTGTGACGCAGGCGGTGTGTGTGTGCCAGTATGTGTGTGATGCAGGCCGGTGTGTGTGTGTGTGTTGGGGGGGTGTCAGCGTGTGTTTGTGTGACGCAGGCCGGCGTGTGTGTGTCGGGGTGTGTGTGTGTGTGTCGGGGTGTGTGTGTGATGCAGGCCGGTGTGTGTGTCTCAGGGTGTGTGTGTGACGCAGGCAGGTGTGTGTCGGGGTGTGTGTCAGGGTGTGTGTGTGTGACGCAGGCAATGTGTGTGTGTGTGTCGGTGTGTGTGACACAGGTGGTGTGTGTGTCAGTGTGTGTGTGATGCAGGCGGTGTGTGTGTGTCGTGTGTGTGTGACGCAGGTGAGGTGTGTGTTTGTGAGGGCTTGTGTGTGTGTGTGTGTGTCGGGGTGTGTGTGACACAGGTGGTGTGTGTTTGTGTGTGTCGGGTTTGTGTGTGTGTGACACAGGCGGTGTGTGTGTGTGTGTGTGTCGGGGTGTGTGTGTATGTGTGTGTGTGTGATGCAGGCGGGGTGTGTGGGTATGTGTTGGGGTGTGTGTGTGAGACACAGGCGGGGTGTGTGTGTCGGTGTGTGTGTGTGTGATGCAGGTGGTGTGTGTGTGTGTGTCGGGGTGTGTATGTGTGTGACGCAGGCGGTGTGTGTGTGTGTCGGTGTGCGTGTGTGTGTGTGTGTGACAGAGGCGGGGTGTGTGTGTGTCGGGGTGTGTGTGTGACGCAGGCGGTGTGTGTGTGTGTGTGTCGTCTGTGTGTGACGCAGGTGAGGTGTGTGTTTGTGAGGGTTTGTGTGTGTGTGACACAGGCGGTGTGTGTGTGTGTGTTAGTGTCGGGGTGTGTGACACAGGTGGGGTGTGTTTGTGTGTGTCGGGTTTGTGTGTGTGTGACACAGGCGGTGTATGTGTGTGTGTGTGTGTGTCGGGGTGTATGTGTATGTGTGTGTGTGACGCAGGCGGGTTGTGTGGGTATGTGTTGGGGTGTGTGTGTGAGACACAGGCGGGGTGTGTGTGTCGGTGTGTGTGTGTGTGTGAGACGCAGGTGGTGTGTGTGTGTGTGTCGGGGTGTGTATGTGTGTGACAGAGGCGGGGTGTGTGTGTCGGGGTGTGTGTGTGTGTGACGCAGGCGGTGTGTGTGTGTGTGTGACACAGGCGGGGTGTGTGTGTGTCGGGGTGTGTGTGTGTGTGTGTGTGACACAGGCAGGGTATGTGGGTATGTGTCGGTGTGTGTGTGTGTGTGACGCAGGCAGTGTGTGTGTGTCGGGGCGTGTGTGTGTGTGACGCAGGCGGTGTGTGTGTGTCGGGGTGTGTGTGTGTGTGACGCAGGCGGTGTGTGTGTGTGTGTCGGGGGTGTGTGTGTGACGCAGGCGGGGTGTGTGTGTGTGTGTCGGGGTGTGTGTGTGTGTGTGATGCAGGCGGGGTGTGTGTGTGTGTCGGGGTGTGTGTGTGTGTGTGACGGAGGCGGGGTGTGTGTGTGTCGGGGTGTGTGTGTGTGTGACGCAGGCGGTGTGTGTGTGTCGGGGTGTGTGTGTGTGACACAGGCGGGGTGTGTGTGTCGGTGTGTGTGTGAGTGTGTGACAGAGGCGGGGTGTGTGTGTGTGTCGGGGTGTGTGTGTGTGTGTGTGTGTGTGTGTCTGTGTGTGTGTGACAGAGGCGGTGTGTGTGTGTGTGTGACGCAGGCGGTGTGTGTGTGTCGGGGTGTGTATGTGTGTGACGCAGGCGGTGTGTGTGTGTGTGACACAGGCGGGGTGTGTGTGTCGGGGTGTATGTGTGTGACGCAGGCGGTGTGTGTGTGTGTGTGACGCAGGCGGGGTGTGTGTGTGTGTCGTGTGTGTGTGTGTGTGTGAGACGCAGGCGGTGTGTGTGTGTGTGTGTGTGACGCAGGCGGTGTGTGTGTGTCGGGGTGTGTGTGTGTGACACAGGCGGTGTGTGTGTGTGTGTGTGACACAGGCGGGGTGTGTGTGTCGGTGTGTGTGTGTGTGACGCAGGCAGTGTGTGTGTGTCGGGGTGTGTGTGTGTGTGTGACAGAGGCGGGGTGTGTGTGTGTCGGGGTGTGTGTGTGTGTCGGGGTGTGTGTGTGTGTGTCTGTGCGTCTGTGTGTGTGACAGAGGCGGTGTGTGTGTGTGTTGGGGTGTGTGTGTGTGTGTGATGCAGGCGGTGTGTGTGTGGCGGGGTGTGTGTGTGTGACACAGGCGGAGTGTGTGTGTCGGTGTGTGTGTGTGTGTGTGTGACAGAGGCGGGGTGTGTGTGTGTCGGGATGTGTGTGTGTGTGACAGGCGGGGTGTGTGTGACGCAGGCGGTGTGTGTGTGTGTCGGTGTGTGTGTGTGTGTGTGTGACGCAGGCGGTGTGTGTGTGTCGGGGTGTGTGTGTGTGTGTGACGCAGGCGGTTTGTGTGTGTCGGGGTGTGTGTGTGTGTGTGACACAGGCGGGGTGTGTGTGTGTGTCTGACGCAGGCGGTGTGTGTGTGTCGGGGTGTGTGTGTGTGATGCAGGCGGTGTGTGTGTGTGTGTGACACAGGCGGGGTGTGTGTGTGTCGGGATGTGTGTGTGTGTGACAGGCGGGGTGTGTGTGTGTGTCTGACGCAGGCGGTGTGTGTGTGTCGGGGTGTGTGTGTGTGACACAGGCGGGGTGTGTGTGTGTGTGTCAGGGTGTGTGTGTGTGACGCAGGCGGTGTGTGTGTGTGTGTGACACAGGCGGGGTGTGTGTGTGTGACGCAGGCGGTGTGTGTGTGTCGGTGTGTGTGTGTGTGTGACGCAGGCTGTGTGTGTGTGTCGGGGTGTGTGTGTGTGACACAGGCGGGGTGTGTGTGTGTCAGTGTGTGTGTGTGTGACACAGGCGGTGTGTGTGTGTGTCGGTGTGTGTGTGTGTGTGACGCAGACGGTGTGTGTGTCGGTGTGTGTGTGTGTGTGTGTGACGCAGGCGGTGTGTGTGTCGGGGGGTTTGGGTGACACAGGCGGTGTGTGTGTGTGTGACGCAGGCGGGGTGTGTGTGTCGGGGTGTGTGTGTGTGTGTGTGTGATGCAGGCGGTGTGTGTGTGTCGGGGTGTGTGTGTGTGACACAGGCGGGGTGTTTGTGTGTCGGGGTGTGTGCGTGTGACGCAGGCGGTGTGTGTGTGTTGGTGTGTGTGTGTGACACAGGCGGGCTGTGTGTGTGTGACGCAGGCGGGGTGTGTGTGTCGGTGTGTGTGTGTGTGTGTGTGACGCAGGCGGGGTGTGTGTGTGTGTGTGACGCAGGCGGTGTGTGTGTGTCGGGGTGTGTGTGTGTGTGTGTGTGTGTGACGCAGGCGGTGTGTGTCGGGGTGTGTGTGTGTGTGAGAGGCAGGCGGGGTGTGTGTGTCGGGGTGTGTGTGTGTGTGACACAGGCGGTGTGTGTGTGTGTGTGTGACGCAGGCGGTGTGTGTGTGTCGGTGTGTGTGTGACGCAGGCGGTGTGTGTGTGTCGGGGTGTGTGTGAGTGTGTGACAGAGGCGGGGTGTGTGTGTGTCAGGGTGTGTGTGTGTGTGTGACAGAGGCGGTGTGTGTGTGACGCAGGCGGTGTGTGTGTGTGTCGGGGTGTGTGTGTGTGTGTGTGTGTCTGTGTGTGTGTGACAGAGGCGGGGTGTGTGTGTGTGTGTGACGCAGGCGGTATGTAGTGTTGTGTCGGGGCGTGTGTGTGTGTGTGACGCAGGCGGTGTGTGTGTGTGTGACACAGGCGGGGTGTGTGTGTCAGGGTGTATGTGTGTGACGCAGGCGGTGTGTGTGTGTCGGTGTGTGTGTGTGACGCAGGCGGGGTGTGTGTGTGTGTGACACAGGCGGGGTGTGTGTGTCGGTGTGTGTGTGTGACGCAGGCAGTGTGTGTGTGTCGGGGTGTGTGTGTGTGTGTGTGACAGAGGCGGGGTGTGTTGTGTGTCGGGGTGTGTGTGTGTGTGTGTCGGGGTGTGTGTGTGTGTGTCTGTGCGTCTGTGTCTGTGTGTGACAGAGGCGGGGTGTGTGTGTGTCGGGGTGTGTGTGTGTGTGTGATGCAGGCGGTGTGTGTGTGTCGGGGTGTGTGTGTGTGACACAGGCGGAGTGTGTGTGTCAGTGTGTGTGTGTGTGTGTGTGACAGAGGCGGGGTGTGTGTGTGTCGGGATGTGTGTGTGTGTGACAGAGGCGGTGTGTGTGTGACGCAGGCGGTGTGTGTGTGTGTCGGTGTGTGTGTGTGTGTGTGTGACGCAGGCGGTGTGTGTGTGTCGGGGTGTGTGTGTGTGTGTGTGACGCAGGCGGTTTGTGTGTGTCGGGGTGTGTGTGTGTGTGTGACACAGGCGGGGTGTGTGTGTGTGTGTCTGACGCAGGCGGTGTGTGTGTGTGTGTCAGGGTGTGTGTGTGTGACGCAGGCAGTGTGTGTGTGTTGGGGTGTGTGTGTGTGATGCAGGCGGTGTGTGTGTGTGTGTGACACAGGCAGGGTGTGTGTGTGTGTGTGTGACGCAGGCGGGGTGTGTGTGTGTGTGATGCAGGCGGGGTGTGTGTGTCGGTGTGTGTGTGTGTGTGTGTGTGACGCAGGCTGTGTGTGTGTGTCGGTGTGTGTGTGTGACACAGGCGGGGTGTGTGTGTGTCGGGGTGTGTGTGTCGGGGTGTGTGTGTGTGTGACACAGGCGGTGTGTGTGTGTGTGTGTGACACAGGCGGTGTGTGTGTGTGTCGGTGTGTGTGTGTGTGACACAGACGGTGTGTGTGTCGGTGTGTGTGTGTGTGTGTGACGCAGGCGGTGTGTGTGTCGGGGGGGTTGTGTGACACAGGCGGTGTGTGTGTGTGACGCAGGCGGGGTGTGTGTGTCGGGGTGTGTGCGTGTGACGCAGGCGGTGTGTGTGTGTTGGGGTGTGTGTGTGTGACACAGGCGGGCTGTGTGTGTGTGACGCAGGCGGTGTGTGTGTGTCGGTGTGTGTGTGTGTGTGTGTGTGACGCAGGCGGGGTGTGTGTGTGTGTGTGTGTGACGCAGGCGGGGTGTGTGTGTGACGCAGGCGGTGTGTGTCGGGGTGTGTGTGTGTGTGAGACGCAGGCGGGGTG
The DNA here is from genome assembly GCF_011386835.1 of Chrysemys picta bellii. Lineage (NCBI taxonomy): Eukaryota > Metazoa > Chordata > Testudines > Emydidae > Chrysemys > Chrysemys picta. The sequence continues at coordinate 2,783,583 of NC_088806.1, forward strand.
TGTGTGTCGGGGTGTGTGTGTGTGTGACGCAGGCGGGGTGTGTGTGTCGGTGTGTGTGTGACGCAGGCGGTGTGTGTGTGTATCGGGGTGTGTGTGTGTGTGTGACGCAGGCGGTGTGTGTGTGTCGGGGTGTGTGTGTGTGTGTGTGTGACACAGGTGGTGTGTGTGTGTCGGGGTGTGTGTGTCGGGGTGTGTGTGTGTGTGTGACGCAGGCGGTGTGTGTGTGTGTGTCGGGGTGTGTGTGTGTGTGTCGGGGTGTGTGTGTGTGTGACACAGGCGGGGTGTGTGTGTGTGTGTGTGACGCAGGCGGTGTGTGTGTGTCGGTGTGTGTGTGACGCAGGCGGTGTGTGTGTGTATCGGGGTGTGTGTGTGTGTGTGTGAGGCAGGCGGTGTGTGTGTGTGTGTGTGTGTGTGTGTGTGACGCAGGCGGTGTGTGTGTGTATCGGGGTGTGTGTGTGTGTGTGTGTGTGTGAGGCAGGCGGTGTGTGTGTGTGTGTGTGTGTGTGTGACGCAGGCGGTGTGTGTGTGTCGGGGTGTGTGTGTGTGAGGCAAGCGGTGTGTGTGTGTGTTTGTGTGACGCAGGCCGGGCTGGGAGCGGAGCGGGGCTCGGGGCGGGGCCGGGCCGGAGCGGAGCCTTCACACGCCAGCGCCGCGGCTGCCGCTGGGCGGGACGGGCCGGGGCGGCGCCTCCATCTTGGGCTGCAGCGGCCGCGGGGAGCCCAGGTACCGACCGGCCCCCCCGGGACCCCCCCGCGCCTCTCACCTCCCCGCGGCCCCCCCGGCCCCCCCGCTCCCGGGCCCCCCCCTCGGAGCCCCCGCCGGCGTCACCCCCGCACCCCCCCCTCGGCCCCCCCAGCGCCCTCCCCACTTTCGTCCCCCCCGGGACCCCCCTCGGAGCCCCCGCTGGCGTCACCCTCCCGGCCCCCCCCTCGCGCCTCTGGCCCCCCGCCGCTCCCTCGGAGCCCCCCGCTCCCGTCACCCCCTTGACCCCCCCACGGACCCCCCACACCAGCCGGAGCCCTCCCCAGAACCCCCCCGGAGTTCCCCCCCCAGGATCCCCCCCGCTCCTGTCACACCCCCTTGAGCCCCCCGCTCCAGCCCCCCCCCAGCGTCTGTCACTGCTCGGGACCCTCCCCGCTCCAGCCCCCCCATGCACACCCCACTCCCCCCAGCACCCCCCCGTCTGCCCCCTCCTGCTCCTGCCACCCCTCCGCACCCCCCCAGTTCCCCGCACCCGCCCGGAACCCCCCCGGGATCCCCCTGCCTTGTTCCTCCTGGGACCCCACCCCCGGCCTGACACTGTCGTCCCCCCATCCCTCTGGTCCCCTTCCCCCCCCTTGCCAGCGCAGGTGGGCCTGGGACCCCCTCGGGTCACCCCTGTACTTCCCCCCAGCACCCTCCCATCTCCCCCGGGTCTCCCCAGCACCCCCCTCCGGCCCGCAGGCCTCCCCCCCAGCTACTCCCCGCCCCAGGCTATGGGGGGGCCCAAAGAGGTCACCAGTGTGTGTGTGGGGGTCCCTGAGCCATTCTCAGCTCCTTCCCCCGCGGGGAAAGTGGGGGGTACTGGGGGGTTGGCCAGGGCACTCAGGGAGCCCCTGGTAGGGGCAAGGGGGCGTCCAGGCGGTGGAGGGCAGGGTCCTGCTGGGGCTCGGGGTGTGTGTGTGTGTGGAGACCAGCGGGGCGGGGGAGGATCCAGACCACTGCCTCCCTCACACCACCAGTGCACCCCCCCGCCGCCCCCTTGCACCCGCCTGCTGCCCCGTTTGCTGTCACGCCCCTCTGCCCCCCCCCACTGTCACACCCCCCTCGTTGCTACCATCCCCTCCCCCTCCCCTGCTGTCACACCCCCCACTGCCCTCTCCCCCTGCTGATGTCAAAGGGTTAAAAGTGCCCCCTCGTACTGCCTCCCGCCACCCCTATTGCACCCACCCTAATGTAACCCCCCAACAGCCCCCCCAAAACCCTACTGCCCTCACCCCTTCTAACTTCCTTGCTCCCCGATTCTCCCACGTACCTCCTCCCCCGGCCCTTCTGACCCCTCGTGGGCCCCGTTGTACGTTGCCTCCACCTGTACCCCTCCACTGCACCTCTCCCATGTACCCCTGCGCCCCCACACCCTGCTGCAGCCCCTCCCTTGTACCCCTACCCTGACTGTACCCTCTGCGCCCCCACCCTCTGCTGCAACCCCTCCCCTTGTACCCCCACCCCGACTGTACCCCCCCATGCCCCCACCCTCTGCTGCGACCCCTCCCTTGTACCCCCACCCCGACTGTACCCCCCCGCGCCCCCACACCCTGGTGCAGCCCCTCCCTTGTACCCACACCCCGACTGTACCTCCTGCACCCCCACATGCTGCTGCAACCCCTCCTGAGTACCCCCACCCTCTGCTGCAACCCTTCCCTTGTACCCCCACCCTGACTCTACCCCCCTGCGCCCCCACACCCTGCTGCAACCCCTCCCTTGTACCCCCACCCCGACTGTACCCCCACACCCCCACACGCTGCTGCGGCCCCTCCTTTGTACCCCCACCCCCGACTGTACCCCCTGTGCCCCACACGCTGCTGCAACCCTTCCCTTGTACCCCCACCCCGACTGTACCCCCTGCACCCCACACGCTGCTGCAACCCCTCCTTTGTACCCGCACCCCAACTGTACCTCCGCGCCCTCACACCCTGCTGCGACCCCTCCTTTGTCCCCCCCACCCTGACCGTACCCCCCGTGCCCCCACCCTCTGCTGCGACCCCTCCCTTGTCCCCCCACCCCGACTGTACCCCCTGTGCCCCACATGCTGCTGCGACCCCTCCTTTGTCCCCCCACCCCGACTGTACCCCCCCGTGCCCCCACCCTCTGCTGCGACCCCTCCCTTGTCCCCCCACCCCACTGTACCCCCCACATGACACACCTGGCACATAGGGTCATTTCCCACCCCTCAGAAACGCAGTCATTGCCTGCATCCCTCATGCCTCCTCACCCCGTAGCCTTTCCCCTCAACCCTCTACACCCTCACACCCCCCTTCACCTCATACACACCCCCTTCACCTCATACACACCTCCCTACCGCCTTACACACACACCCCTTACCCTAACCGCTCACATGCCCTCCCTGCACATCCCCTTCCCCTATAGACACATCCTTCACCCACACATCTTTCACCCCGCACACACACCCCTTACACACTCATATCACACACACCCCTTACCCACAACCCTTACTGCCCTACACCCTCATACATACCCCTCACACACACTGCTCATCACACTACACCCTCACACCCCCTTCACCTCACAAACCCCTCACTGCCCTACATCCTCACACCCACCCCTTACACACACTGCTCACCACCCTACACCCCCTTCAGCTCACACATCCGCCTCACCGCCCTACACCCCTCACATGTCCCCTTCGCTCCCTTACGCAGACCCCTCACTGCCCTACCCCCCCACCCCACCCCACTCCATTGCCCTGTCGCACGTCCCTCCAACACAAACACACCCATCACAAACACAACACAAACACAACCGCACACCCCATGGCCTGTTACACCCCTCCCCTCCGTGCACACTGCACTGCTGCTGTGAGGAGGAGGGGTGGGGGGTGGCTGCAGCCGGGGCCTGGTGTGGTTCTCCTTAGAAATTAATTAATGACAGGCCCTTGTGACTGCGTGTGTGTTTGTGCGTTGCTGGTCGTATGTATGACACACTGCCCTGTGTGTGTGCGGTGCTGCGTGTGTCTGGGTGGTACCATGGACGGGCATGCGGGTTCGGTGCCATGGGTGAGTGTGTGCGTGGGGTTGTGTGTGGTGTTTGTGTGTCTGTGCGGTGCTATGTGATTATGTGTCTGTGCGGTGCTGCGTGTGTGGGGTGTGTGTGTGGGGCGTGTGCTTGTGGGTCTGTGCGGTGCTGCATGTGTGTGGGGTGTATGCTTGTGGGTCTGTGTGGTGCTGCGTGTGTGAAGTGCTTTTATCTGTGTGGCGCTGTGTGTGTGTGGTATGCTTGTGGGTCTGTGCGGTGCTGCGTCTCTGTGTGATGCTCTGTGTGTAGTGCTGGGTGCTCTGTGTGTGTAGTGCTGGGTGCTTCTGTGTCTGTTCGGTGCTGCGCGTGTGTGGGGTGTGCTTGTGGGTCTGTGCGTGTGGTGCTGCGTGCTTGTGTGTCGGCAGTGCCGGTGTGTGCGTGTCCGTGGGGTGTCAAGTGTGATTGAGTGTATGCAGGGCCGTGTGTGGTGCTGTGCGCTTGTGTCTGTTCGGTGCTGCGTGTGGGTGCGTCTGTGGGGTGCTGGTTGTGTGTGTGGGATGGGCAATGGAGGGGGCAAGTTTGTGTTTGTGCACACTGCGCTCGTGGGCCTCAGGGCCAGCAAATGGGGCCAGGAAGCAGAACATGGAGGGGGTCCGGGTCTGGGGTGAGGACAAGGCCGAGGACTGGGGAGGAGTCCAGGGGGGGGACCAGGGCCTGGTCTGGGTGGATGTGGGATGGGCCAGAGGGTGCCAGGAGCTGCATGGGGGGTGGGGGATTGAAGAACAAGTGGGGGGGGGGTCTTATGGGACCGGTCTGGTGGGGGTGGCGTATGGGACTGGTGGGGTGGGGTATATGGCTCCAATCCGAGGAGCAGGGGCGTTTGGGCCTGTACGACTCCTACTCGCCCCCCCCCCCCCAGTGTGCATGTGTGTGTGGGGTGTTCTTCTGAGGACAGGTGGGGTGTGCCCCTGTTTGTGTGGATGATATGTGTGGGGGGGGGTGTCAGAGAGAGGGGGGTTGTCTCCCTTCCCCAGCACCCCCGGGTCAAGACACGGCTCCGGGCTGCTGGTGGCTGATCCGAGCAAGGCAAGCCGTGTGTGTGTGTGTGTGTGTGTGTGTGTGTGTGTGTGTGTGTGTCTTTTGTCCCTGGTCCCCTGGAGCCTTTCCGCCCCTTTGATCTGGCAGCCGCCGGCCTCTCTCCCTCAGTCCCTATGACTCAGGCCTCTTGCGTTTCCCGGAGGGAAAGGTCACTTCTCCACGGAAAACAGCAGCCGTGTAAATCCCGCCACTGGGGCCCCGTTGCCGCCTGGATTCCCCCCGCCCCCCGGCGGCCCTGCCTGGCTCTGGGTGGGAGCCGTTGGGATAAACCCGGCCACAAATCCGAGAGACCCGCCACCATCTGCACTCGCTACCCAGCGGGCAGGTCAGGAGGAGCGGGAAGGGCTGGCGTTAAAAAGTCCGGGACGATGCCCTCTCGCCTGACACTGAGATGCGGCCAGCTCTGGGGCAGGGCGGCTGGTTACACAGGGACCCCTCGCCCGACGCTGAGATGCGGCCACCTCTGGGGTGGGGCGGCCGTTAATACAGGGACCCCTCGCCTGGCGCTGCAGCACCGGGCTCAGTGCTGACTGCTGGGGGGAGAGTGCCCCCTGCTGAGCCCCCCACCCCTCTCCCTGCAGCACCCTGGGTCTCCCATCCTCTTACTGATCCATCTGCTCACTGATTAATGGTGAGATCAGCCTGGATCCCCGGCCAGGGCCGGGGCGGCGGGCGGCCAAGAGAGAGGAGTTTAAGATATTCCAGATGTAAGGGATGGGGAATTGCAGACGGGTTTTGTTCAACATGTTTGAAATTCACCCCAGTGTGAGGCTGTCCTAGTGCAAAAACAGTTCAGTCGGCTAGTGAGTGCTCAGTCTGTGTCAGGCGTGCGTGTGTGTGTGTCTCCGGGGGGGGGGAGCATGTGTACGTGCGTGCAGGCTGTGCTTGTGAGCGTGTGTTCGTGGATGCGCCTTTGTGTGTGTTTCTGCAGCGGATGTGAACGAGTATGGATTTGCGTGTGTACCGTGGGTGGGTTTGTGAATGAGTGTGCATTTGTGGGTGTAGCGTGGGCGTGTACAATGTGATTGTGCATGTGCCGTGGGTGTGCTTGTGAGTGGCTGACAGGATAAGTGTGCCTTTGTACAGTGTGCAGGTGAACAGGTGTGCATTTGGGGGTGTGTGAGAGTGAGGCTGTATTTGGGTGTGTACCATGTAAGGGTGTGTTGGTGAATGTGTGGCCTTGTTTGTACAATGGGCATGCAAACAGGAGTATATTTGTGTAACGGTGAGTGTATTTGTGTATGTAGAACATGAGTGAATGAGTGTACCTATGTGTGTTTGTACGGTGTGCGTGTGAATAAGTGCATTTGCGTATTCAGTTGGTATGCTTGCAAGTAGGGTGAGTGTGTTTGCGAGTGTTTGTACAATGAATACGTTTGTGTGTGCATGTGATGGATGGGTGTGTGTTTGTCAGTGTCTGGTGTCTGGGTGTGTACCCTACAGGTATGGATGCTTGTGAACATATGTTCTGATGTGCTGGTATGTACAGCGTAGGTATGTTGTTGTTTGTATGTGAAGTGTGTGTATGTGCAGGTGTAGAGCATAGGAATCAGTGTGTGTTTGTGTATTTGGAGTGTGAGTGTACGCAGTGTAGAGGTAATATAGGGGTAGAGGTGTTGAGTGTCTGTGTATAGAGAGTATTAGGAAGTTTGTGTATGGTACGGGCCTACAAGGGTGTGTTTGTGAATTAGTGTGTGTCTGGGTGTGTTGGCGAGGGTGTGCATGTTGCATGTGTGCAGCGGGTGAATCTGTTGTTGCGTGTGATGCCGCAGGAGTGTAAAGTCTTACTGAACTGAACTGTGTCCGATTGTCCGTGTTTGGTATGCTGTATCCCATGTGTTTGTGTGACAACACGTTTGTGCCAACATCTCGGTGTGCGGTTGTGTACAGCATCAGTGGGTGTGGTGCTTGGTATGGGTCTGTCAGTACTGTGTGTGCGCGCACGCGTGCGGTGTAGGGGTTGTCTGTTCTGGGTGTGAGTGTATTCGTGTGTGTGTGTGTGTGTGAGAGAGAGAGAGAGATTTGCAGTGTGTTTGTGTTTGTCCAGTGTGTTTGTGGGAGGTTGTCTGTACTGTGTGTGCGTGCAGTGTGTGCGTGTGTGTTTGTACAGTGTGTTTGATCACACCCCTCCTTTTAAAGGGGCATTTTGCTTGGAGAACATTTTTGTAGGGGCTGTTTCTTTAACGCAGATCCCAGCTGAATCACAAGGGTTGACATGGGAAGGGGCCTGGTGACATCACAGCCAGCTCAGCCAACGAGTATCCAGGTGAGCCGAGTGCATCCCCTCGCTTGCATCCTATTGGCTTGGGGTGTGCGTGATGCGGGTGTTGGGCTGTCAATATTCTGTACTGGCCAGGTTAAAGGTCTTTCCCCTGCCAAGACCTGGGTTCTGGGGCCGTTACCACAGCAACAGCAGGTGACATCCTCATCCCCAGAGAGCAGGGCTCCTCCTGCTATTGGGGACGTCATAGGCTGTTGCCATGGGGACCGCCTGACTCAGCTCTCAGGTCTTGGCAGGTAGGTGAGGGAGGAAACAGATCTGTCAGTCGCTGTGGCTGGGGAGGGGGAGGGTAAGGGAAAAACAGCAGTTTGTGGTTTCTATGGCAATGCGTAGTTTTTGGTGAAGGGTTTTGTTCAGGGGTCCATTTGATTGAGCGCTGTTTTTTGCAGCGAGGGGTTGACGTGGTCGGGAGGGATTTAAGGGCCCCAGATTTCCAGCACAGCTGTGACAGGGATGCCCCCGATGCTGTCAGACTGTACTCGGCATGTACACCTCATGTCCTGAGAGTGTATTCCTCGTGCCTGCCCCCAACGACGTCCGACTGTATTCCTCATACACACCCCAGTCACATCATTCTGTACCTGACACACACCCCCAATTATGTCTGACTGTACCTGAATGTACACTCCTGTTACATCACACTGTACCTGTGAGAGACAGACCGATTACATCAGACTGTACCTGACGTATACAGATGTGACAGCACACTGTACTTGACACATACAACTCAGTTGTCAGATTGTACCTGACCCATGCACTCCAATTACGTGAGATTGTACCTGGCACCTACGCCCTAATTACATTACGTTATATCTAATGCATACACGCCAATTACTTGTGATGGTATTGTGACACACACACACGGACCAGTTAAAGCATGTTGTACTTCCATTTCTAGCTCTTGCTATTCTCACACACATACATCAAATACATCACGCCCTACCTGATGTGCATCCCAGAAACATCACAACCGTATGTAAAACTTACCCCCAGACCTATCTTGTGTCAAATGAAACACACAGCAACTTCATCAGACCGCACCTCGGGACCTGTCCCCCGGTTACATCAGAATGTAGCAGTGATACACCTTCCCCTATCTCTAAGTACTTCTGACGGTCCCCGGGACAAACATACACACCATTTGCATCAGACTGTAGGTGTGATACACCTTCTCCCCATCTTTGATTGTTCCTGACTGTATCAGGGGCACACACTCCCCACCCCCCCCCATTACATCGGACTGTAGGTGTGATACACCTCCTCCCCATGTCTGATTAGCTTCGACTGTAAACAGCCTGGTTACCTCAGAGTGTACCTTTTCTTCCACTTGTGATTACCTCTGACTGTACCTAGAGAAACAACGCGCTCCCCCCCCCCCATATTAATCAGCACGTAGCTGTGATATACCTCCCCACCGTCTCTTGATTAACTCCAACTGTAGCTTGGGGGGGGAGACACCCCCCACCATTTATATCAGAGTGTAGCTGTGACACATCACCCACCTCAACCCTGATTATATCCGACTGTACCCCCCCCCCCCCCCTTCTGAATTTTAATCCCGACAGCCTGCGATACAGCTCCCCACCGTCTCCAATTAGCTCTGGCTGTATCTGGGACACGCACACCAGTTACGTCACGGTGTAGCTGGGCTACCCCCTCCCCCCCCCCCCCGCTCCGGTCTCGGAGCCTGTACCACTGACACGCACCCGCCTCTCCGGTTTCTAACACGTATCCAGCTGCTCCGCCAGCCCGTGATCCATTTGCCTGGATTCGTTGCAACCTGCGGGTGCCGCTGGCCGATGACAGTGTGGCGGAAGGTTTTGTTTGGCTGCTGGGGATTCTGTGTGTGTGTCTGTGCGTGTGTGTGTGTCTCTGTCCGCCTGGCTGGGCCCCTCCAGCGTCAGGCCGCGTTGTTAATGTAACGCGACGGCTGCTCGGCCGAGATCCCAGGCTGTCTCCGGAAAGACGCGGGGATCGTTTATAATCCCCCAGCCCACCCCACCCTCCCCACCACCGCAGTGTTTGCTTAGCCGGTGGGATGTTGGGAGCCCCACGGGAGGGGTGTGGGGGAGGCTCCCTTTGAATTCAGCCGGGAGCTGGAGCCGCCCCTTAATTAGTAACATGTTACCCACCATGTGACCTTGGTACGGGACTGGAAGCCAGGACGCCTGGGTTCTCTCCCCAGCTCTGGGAGGGACGTGGGGGCTGGGGGTTAGAGCAGGGGGGCTGGGAGCCAGGACTCCTGGGTTCTCTCCCCGGCTCTGGGAGGGGAGTGGGGGCTGGTGGGTTAGAGCAGGGGGGCTGGGAGCCAAGACTCCTGGGTTCTCTCCCCAGCTCTAGGAAGGGAGTGGAGGCTAGTGGTTAGAGTGGGGGGGCTGGGAGTCAGGACTCCTGGGTTCTTCTTTGGGTGATGTGCTCCGAAAAATCCCTTCCCCTCCGTACCTCAGTTTCCCCACCTATAAAATTGGGCTGGCTGTCCTTCCTCCTCCCATGTGGGGGCTTCATTCATTAATTCCCCTCTGAGACCAGCAGAAGGAAGGTGTCCCCTATAAATAAACCCGAGTAATTCACTGATCGCTGGGCCTGGGATCATCTCTTTGTCCTTTGTGTGTACAGCCCCTTGCGCAAAGGGGAGTCGGGTGACTGGGGCTCCCAGGTGCTGCCCCAAGGCAGTAATTAAGAACAGTATTAATCATAATTAATTCAATGTTCCTAGAGTCTCAATTACCCGATCCCCTATCAGTGTCCCATGTTAGGCCGTTCTGTGCCGGTCCCCCTTCATCAGGGCCCATTCGTTCATAATTTTATGATTTAATTATCAGTCGTTTTTGGAGGCCGTGCGCCCTGGGTACTAGACACGTGAGCCAGGGATAGAACCCAGGAGTCCTGTCGCTGGCCAAGTCGCTTTCCCCGTGCCGTGCCTCAGTTTCCCCCTGTTTAACATGGTGCTCTCTTTCCAACGTTTAACCGCCGGAAGATGCGCAAAGTCGTCAGCTCAGGGAAATCTCCGCAGGGCAGTGAAAGACGGAGGCAGCTGGGTTTTAACCGGCAGGTGGCGGGGCCTAGTGGGTAGAGCACGGGGCTGGGGTTCTGGACGACCTGTATTCCCTGTATTTTTCGGAAGGAGGAGGGGGGAAATTCACTGCCAAAAAACTTCGCCCGGGTGGGGCAACTGGGAACGGCAAATGCGGAGGTTTGGGCTAGGAAGAGACGGATCGTCGAATCCAGGCCTCTCTTGTCCGGGAAACCCTGATCCTGCTTCATCCTTGCGCTCAACCTCGCATGTGTAAACCCCCCGGATTAGCTTCGTAATGGAGGGATTTTAAACCTGGGCCTTGGTGTGTAATTATTTTTTGTTCTGGGGTCTGGGCCTGTAGCTGGGTCCCTTTCCCCAGCGTTTTCTCTCCCAGTGACGAAAGCTTTGAAGCTGGGGCTTTAATAGAAAATGAAAACCACCCAATTGGGTCTGCGCCCCCCCACGCCGGGCCCAGACTCGCTGCTTCAGACACCCCCAGAGCAGGATGCAATGAGAGTGACGGGTGTGCGTTACCCCCCACACGATCAGTCACACTGCTACCCTGGTTTACAGTGAGGGGAAACTGAGGCACGGGGGGGGGGGGGGGGAAGAGATGAGATTCACCCAGGGACAAAAAGTGAGTCAGGAATAGAACCCAGGAGTCCTGGCTCCCAGCCCCCCGCTCCTGCAGTGGGTCTCAGCACCTAACCCTTGGCGTCTCCCACAGTGGATCCTGTCCGGGGAGAGGCAGAGCGGAGGAGCCGTGGGGCAGGAAGCCGTAGTCGATGAGGGCACCTCCCACAGGTAAGGGGCAATTCACCCCGGCTTAGATTCCTCGGCCCGGGTCTCCGTGGCAACGCCGGCTGCATCTAGGCCCCCTCGTGTTTTGTTCTAGACCCAGTTGCCCAGGTCTCCATGGTAACATGTGCCTGCGGTTTGGCCCGGGAGGGATGTGTCCTCGGTGGGTGCAGGGGTGGGGTAAATTCCCCCCCCCGCGCGTCCCAGAGCCTCCCGCCACCTCTAGGGGGCGCCAGCTCCCACCAGGCCCCTGGGCGTGGACTGGCTGGCTCTTTTAGAATGGAGGACCCAGCTGATCTCCAGTCCCTCTTCAATTCTCGCCCCCAGTTTTGGGGACTCTATTCCTTGGGGACCATGGGAAGACGAGATCTGGGTACCAGCCTGGATAGATCCCGGATCCATGGGAAGGGGAAGGTGGGATGAGGGGACGGACAGGGGAAGGAGGGATGAGAAGGAGGAGGAGGGGACGGGCAGGGGATGGAGGGATGGGAAGGAGGGATGAGGAGGCTGAGGGGCTGGGCAGAGGAAGGAGGGATGAGGAGGAGGAGGAGGGGACGGGCAGAGGAAGGAGGGCTGAGGGGATGGGCAGGGGAAAGAGGGATGAGAAGGAGGAGGGGGGGACGGGCAGAGGAAGGAGGGCTGAGGGGATGGGCAGGGGAAAGAGGGATGAGGAGGAGGAGGAGGGGACAGGCAGAGGAAGGAGGGCTGAGGGGCTGGGCAGAGGAAGGAGGGCTGAGGGGCTGGGCAGAGGAAGGAGGGATGAGGGGAAGGAGGGATGAGGGAACAGGCAGAGGGAGGAGGGATGAGGAGGAGGGGGAAGGAAGGATGAGGAGGCTGAGGGGCTGGGCAGAGGAAGGAGGGATGAGGAGGAGGAGGGGATGGTCAGAGGAAGGAGGGCTGAGGGGATGGGCAGGGGAAAGAGGGATGAGGGGAAGGAGGGATGAGGGAACAGGCAGAGGGAGGAGGGATGAGGAGGGGGAAGGAGGGATGATGAGGAGGAGGGGACGGGCAGAGGAAGGAGGGCTGAGGGGATGGGCAGGGGAAAGAGGGATGAGGGGAAGGAGGGATGAGGGAACAGGCAGAGGGAGGAGGGAGGAGGAGGAGGAGGGGGAAGGAGGGCTGAGGAGGCTAAGGGGATGGGCAGAGGAAGGAGGGATGAGAAGGAGGAGGAGGGGACGGGCAGAGGAAGGAGGGCTGAGGGGATGGGCAGGGGAAAGAGGGATGAGGAGGAGGAGGCGCCGGGGGAAGGAGGGATGAGGAGGGGGGGATGAGCAGGGGATGAAGGGATGAGAAGGAGGAGGCGCCGGGGGAAGGAGGGATGAGGAGGCTAAGGGGATGGGCAGAGGAAGGAGGGATGAGGAGGAGGGGAAGGAGGGATTAGGGGACAGGCAGTGGATGGAGGGATGAGAAGGAGGAGGAGGGATGAGGGGACAGGCAGTGGATGGAGGGATGAGAAGGAGGAGGAGGGGACAGGCAGAGGAAGGAGGGATGAGGAGGAGGGGAAGGAGGGATTAGGGGACAGGCAGTGGATGGAGGGATGAGAAGGAGGAGGAGGGATGAGGGGACAGGCAGTGGATGGAGGGATGAGAAGGAGGAGGAGGGGACAGGCAGAGGAAGGAGGGATGAGAAGGGGGGGATGAGCAGGAGGAGGCTGAGGGGATGGGCAGGGGAAAGAGGGATGAGGAGGAGGCGGCGCCGGGGGAAGGAGGGATGAGGAGGGGGGGATGAGCAGGGGATGAAGGGATGAGAAGGAGGAGGCTGAGGGGATGGGCAGGGGAAAGAGGGATGAGAAGGAGGAGGCGCCGGGGGAAGGAGGGATGAGGAGGCTAAGGGGATGGGCAGAGGAAGGAGGGATGAGGAGGAGGGGAAGGAGGGATTAGGGGACAGGCAGTGGATGGAGGGATGAGAAGGAGGAGGGATGAGGGGACAGGCAGAGGAAGGAGGGATGAGAAGGGGGGGATGAGCAGGAGATGAAGGGATGAGAAGGAGGAGGCTGAGGGGATGGGCAGAGGAAGGAGGGCTGAGGGGATGGGCAGGGGAAAGAGGGATGAGGAGGAGGAGGCGCCGGGGGAAGGAGGGATGAGGAGGGGGGGATGAGCAGGGGATGAAGGGATGAGAAGGAGGAGGCGCCGGGGGATGGGCAGAGGAAGGAGGGATGATGAGGAGGAGGCGCCGGGGGAAGGAGGGATGAGGAGGCTAAGGGGATGGGCAGAGGAAGGAGGGATGAGGAGGAGGGGAAGGAGGGATTAGGGGACAGGCAGTGGATGGAGGGATGAGAAGGAGGAGGAGGGGACAGGCAGAGGAAGGAGGGATGAGGAAGAGGGGAAGGAGGGATTAGGGGACAGGCAGAGGAAGGAGGGATGAGAAGGGGGGGATGAGCAGGAGATGAAGGGATGAGAAGGAGGAGGCTGAGGGGATGGGCAGGGGAAAGAGGGATGAGGAGGAGGCGGCGCCGGGGGAAGGAGGGATGAGGAGGGGGGGATGAAGGGATGAGAAGGAGGAGACTGAGGGGATGGGCAGGGGAAAGAGGGATGAGAAGGAGGAGGCGCCGGGGGAAGGAGGGATGAGGAGGCTAAGGGGATGGGCAGAGGAAGGAGGGATGAGGAGGAGGGGAAGGAGGGATTAGGGGACAGGCAGTGGATGGAGGGATGAGAAGAAGGAGGAGGGATGAGGGGACAGGCAGAGGAAGGAGGGATGAGGGGATGGGCAGAGGGAGGAGGAGGAGGAGGCGGCGGCTGAGGGGACGAGGCGGCTCTGGGCCGGGCAGGCAGGAGCCGGCTGGCTGACTGACTCCCAGGCCCCAGCCTGCCCTGCCCTTTCCCTGACCCTGTCCTGGCCCGTCCCCGTCCCCGTTCCCACCCGCCCTCTGGCCGGAGGTGGGGCTGGGCACGGCCGGTGCCAGGCTGGCGCAGGTGGCCCCAGGGGCTGGTCGTGTGCCCGGGGGCGGGGCGGGAAGCGGCCGAGCCGGCAGTGGGGCCGGGCCAGCTCCTTTGCTAATCGCAGCTGGCACCGGCCCCCGCTTCCCTCAGCCATTTTAGCTGCCAGCTGGGAATCCCTGTGCAAAATGGCTCCCGCCCGGAGGAAGGAGTGGCCCCGAGCCAGCGGGCACGGCCACGGGCCACCCCCCCGGCCTGGCCCGGCCCCTCCGACGGGCACCTGCACCTCTGGCCCGGGCCCACAGATGCTAACCCCAGCATCTGGCCTGGCCCCACAGACTCCAGACCGCACCCCCAGCTTGGCCCGACTGACGTCAACCGCGGCCTGGTCTGACTGGCACCGCCCCGCACCCCCAGCCCGGCCTGACCCTCGCTGACCCAGGCCCCCAACCCGGCCTGACCCACGCCAACCGGCACCCCCAGCTCGGCCCGACCAACACCAGCCACGGCCTGCGGCCTGGCCCAACTGACGCCCACTGCGGCTTGAGCCGACTGGCACCGCCCTGCACCCCCAGCCCGGCCTGACCCCCCAGCTCCATCCACACCGGCCTGTGATCCAGCCTGACCCACACCGACCTCTGGCCCACGCCCCAGCCTCACCGATGTCAAATCCAGCTCCACTGACGCGCACCCAGCCTCCCCGACCCACGGCACCCCGCCTCCCCAACGCCGAGCCCTGCAACTGTAACCACCAACTCCCAGTCCCCTCCCAGAGCCGGGGAGAGAACCCAGGAATCCTGGCTCCCAGCCCCCCCTGCTCTAACTACTAGCCCCCGCTCTCCTCACGCCTGTCTCTCCCTCCCCAGCTCTGTGGCCGCGCCATGGCTCCGGTCCTGGAGCTCTCGGACGCCGCTCACTCCCGCTGCCTGCTGGTGGAGCTGAATGAGCAGCGGCTGCGGGGCCACTTCTGCGACGTCACCATCATCGCCGAAGACACCAAGTTCCCGGCCCACAGGAACGTGCTGGCGGCCTGCAGCCCGTACTTCAAGGCGGTGCTGTCAGAGGAGCCGGCCGGCCGCCAGCCGGCCCAGGTGCTGGAGCTGCCCGACATCCAAGCCGGGGTCTTCTCTGACATCCTCAACTTCATCTACCGGTCCCGCCTCTCGGTGCCCAGCCCGGCCGCCGCCCGGCAGATTGGAGCCGCCGGCCGCCGCCTGGGCATCTCCTGGCTGGAGAACCTGGACCCCGCCGCTCAGGCCAAGGAGATGAGCGAGCCCTGGAGCCCCGAGGCCGCCGGAGACACCTCGGCCTCCTCCCCGAGATCCTGCGCCTCCCCCGTGGACCTGACCTGCCCGTCGCGGCCGGCCGCCAGCCCCGTCTGCCTCCAGGAGCCGGCCCGGCCACCCAGCCCGCAGCGGGAGGCGGATAACGAAACCGAGACGGCAAAGATCCTCTACGCCCTAAGCACGGCGCCTGCCGAGCCGGGCGCCCCGGACTGGGAGCAGGAGCGTGGCGCTGCAGAACCGCCCGCCGCCGGGGGCGAGCCGGCGCCGTCGTCTTCCTTGCCGGCAGGCAGCGCCTTCCGCTGCGGGCTCTGCAGCCGCTCCTTCGCCACGCCGGCCGCCCTGAGCCTCCACCTGAAACTGCACCGGAGCCGGCGCTCCCTCTCCTGCCGCCACTGCGGCAAGAGCTTCATCCACGTCAAGCGGCTGCAGACGCATGAGGTACTCTGCAAGGAGGCCGGCGAGGAAGAGGAGGCGGCGGCGGTGGGCGGCTCGGCGGTGGCGGGCGGCTCGGAGGCGGCGGCCCCAGCGGCGCCCCTTCCTCCCGCCGCACCGGCGCTGCCCAAACCGGCGTCTTCCAAGAAAGGCCTGCTCTTCCGCCACCGGGCCCTGCAGCGGCTGGAGTACATCCCGGAGCAGGATCACTTCGTCAAGGTGGTGGACGGGCATGTCATCTACTTCTGCACCGTCTGCGAGCGCTCCTACATGACCCTCTCCAGCCTCAAGCGCCACTCCAACGTTCACTCCTGGCGGCGTAAGTACCCCTGCCGCTACTGCGACAAAGTCTTCGCCCTGGCTGAGTACCGGACGAAGCACGAGGTGTGGCACACCGGCGAGCGCCGCTACCAGTGCATCTTCTGCTGGGAGACATTCGTCACCTACTACAACCTGAAGACCCACCAGAAGGCCTTCCACGGCATCAACCCGGGACTCATCTCCTCCGAGAAGACGCCCAATGGGGGCTACAAGCCGCGGCTCAACGCCCTCAAGCTCTACCGCCTCTTGCCCATGCGCTCCCAGAAGCGACCCTACAAGACCTATAGCCCAGGGCTGCTGCCGGAGGGCCTGCTGCTGCCCCCGCAGCCCCTCCCCGTGGCGCTGGGCGAGGGGGACCCCGCGGCCGGCCCTGGTGGGGAGGCGGGGCCCGGCTTCGCATCTGCCAATACTTTGGAGGCGCCGGAGGCCGAGCGGTTCCTCCTGCCGGCGCCGGCCGAGCGGCACGAGACGGGGCCGCCCCCGTTCCTGGCAGAGGAGGCGCGGCGGGCGCCGGCGGACGGTGAGGCCCCGTCGGTCATCGCCTACGGCCACCCGGCCGCCTCGGTCATCGTGCACAGCACCTCGGTGGGAGGCGGGGGCGGCCAGGCATCCTCGGTCATCACCTACAACAGCACGCCCGCCGCCCCCCGCCCCACCCCGGCTGAGCCCCTCAAAAAGCAAGTGCTGAAGGAGTACATCCAAGCCCAGAAGGCAGCCGAGCAGGCGGCGGAGGAGGCAGGCGGCGGGGAGCCACCAAAACCCCGCAGCCTGCGGCCCGGCCGCACCATGACCTACATGGCCAAGCCGGCCTACGTGGGCGCCGCCTCAGAGAGCCGCAGCGCCCCGCTGTGCCAGATCACTGTGCGCATCGGCGAAGAGGCCATCGTCAAGCGGCGCATCTCCGAGACCGACCTGATGCTGGACAAGAGCCCGAGGGGCCCCAAGCGTTTCGATTTCGGGCCGGCCGAGAAAGCGGCTCCTGGCAAACGGGCCGGCAGCTCCTATGCCCACAACGAGAGCGGCGAGGAAGAGAGCGACCGGGACGCTGAAGACCAGCTCTGGCGTCCGTACTACACCTACAAGCCCAAGCGGAAGGCCTGTGGCTCCGGCGGGGCTGGCTCCGGCGTCCCCAAGGTGAAGCGGTCTTCCCGGTGGCGCCGCAAGCTGCGTTCCCTGCGCTGGATGAAGCGGGCGGAGGAGGAGGAGGAAAGGGAGGAGCCCAGCCCGGCGCTCACCCGCGCCTCACCAAGTCCCGGCAGCTCCGACGCCCCGGCGCCCGAACCGGCGCACAAGGCTGGGCGCGGCAGCGCCGATTGGAAACACGAGTGCGGTGCCTGTGGCAAGTTCTTCTCGGCGCTGAAGAAGCTGCGGAAACACGAGCGGGTGCACGGGCGGCCGGGCAAGGACGATCCGGCGCCAGCGCCGGCCCACCGGGTGGGCCGCAAGCCCTCGGTCAAATTCACCTGCGCCCACTGTGCCAAGGTCTGCAAGACCGCGGCGGCCCTGAGCCGGCACATGAAGCGGCACGAGGGGGAAAGCCGGGAGCCTGGCCCGGCCGCCCTGACCACCGTCATCGCCTATTCCAAAAAGCCGGAGGAGCCGGAGCCGGCGGCCGTCAAGGAGGAAATCACGCAGGAGATGCAGGTCTCGTCGTCCAGCGGGGAGCCGCCGGCAGCGGAGGCCAGCCAGGCCTGCACCGCCGGCCAGCCGGCCACGCCAGAGAGTCAGGGGGCAGCGCCGCCCCGGGAGGAAGAGGTGATGCCGCCGGAGACGGGCGGGCCACAGGAGGCGGCTGCCCCGCTAGCCGAAGCCACCACCAGCTGTATCGAGCTGGCCCCAGCGCCGCCCGCCCCCCCAGGCCGCCCTCTCCTTGCAAGATCCCGTCATCTCGCACACCAGCCCGGCCCCGGCCCCACACGAGGAGGAGGAGGCGGTGGGTGGCTACGCAGAGAGGTACCCGGTGCAGGAGTACCCCCTGCCCCTGCTGGCGCCCGGGGGCTGCCGGATCCGGAAGGAGGCAGAAGACAAGCCCGCGTTCCTCGCCTACCCCAGCCCTCTCCCTTTCAATGCCGTGGGCAAGGCCGGGGCTGGCGAAGGGGAGGGCAAGGTGAGCTTCTACCCCGACCCCTACCCGCTCATGTACGGGCACCAGCTGCTGGCCGCCTACCCGTACAACTTCACCAACCTGGCCGCCCTGCCTGTGGCGCTGAACATGGTCCTGCCGGACGACAAGGGTCAGCCCCTCCCTTTCCTGCCCAGCGTCTTCGGCTACTCGGTCAACCCGTGCCGGAACGAGGCCCAGGACGGGGCTGGTGCCGGGGCCCACGGGGCCGGCAGCGGGGCGGGGGGCGGGGCGGCCCTGCCCCGGGGGGTGGTCCGCGGGGATCCCCCGGCCCCCGAGCGCCTGAAGAAGGGAAATTTCCTGTGAGCGGCAAGGGGGCAGGTGCCCGAGCTGGGCTAGGCTCTGGGGTGGGGGAGGGGGGTGATGCTGGAGGGGGTGCTGGTGTTGCGATGTGGGACGGGGGGGCATGGCCCAGCAGGGGAGGCACCCGGCGCCGAGGGGCGCTGGAGCCGTGTGCCCCCCCCCCCGAAGTGTGACATAAGGAACGGGGGGGGATCCTGGAGCTAGGCTGTGAGCTGTCACTCCAGATGGATCAGTCCCCCCTCCAACTCTCCCCCCCCCTTCAGTGACTCCTGGGGACCCCCCCTCCCCACGGTCCTCAGGACCCCTTTCCCCTCGCAGTCCCCTGCCCCTGACCCCCAGGCCTTGCAGCTGGCAGATGTGGGGTGGAGGGGGGTTGTTACCCCAAAGGAGGGGCTATAGAGAGGGACCAATATGTGGGAGATGGGGGAGCCCTATGTGCCCCCCCAAAGAGTAAGGAGGTGGTTTAGGGGTGGGGGATCCCAGCTGTGAGGGGGGGCACTACAGTGCCCCCTGACCCAGAATGCACTGCAAATCCCCCCCCCACCCGCTCCAGCAGTGTTCCAGCAGGGGGCGCTAATACTCCAGCAGGGACCTGCCCCGGGCTCCCCTCCCCACACTGCTGTCCTCAGCTTCCTGCCCTGGGTACCCCCCAATCCCCTGCCCAGTACCCCATGCACCCCCATTTCCCTGCCCCGGGCACCCCAATTCCCCTGTCCTGGTACCCCATGCACCCTCCATTCCCTTGCCCCAGGCACCCTCCCCACCCCCTGCTGTCCTCAGCTTCCTGTCCTGGGTACCCTCCATTCCCCTGCCCTGGGCACCCCCCCATGCCCTCCCACGCCCATCCTCCTCCCCAGCCCCCCCCCCCCCACGCTCCCAGCCCTGGCGGGGCGCCAGGCTCAGCGGGTGACGCTGTGTTTTGGAGCTGTGACCGGCTGACTCACTTTTTCCTTTCGGGGCCGGGAACCCAGCTCCAGCCCTTCCAGAAACTTCCCTGGTCCCCCTGCCCCCCTGGCCTCTCCCAGCAGGGGGCCCTGTCACCCGACCCCCCACAGATCTTCCCTGGGGGAAGATCGGGGGGGTTCCCATTTGCACTAGTCATTTTCTGTTTTGGGCCACTGACCCCCCCCCCCGACTGCACTAGCACCTCCCCTGATTACAGCCCCCGTCTTTCTCCATCACCCCCTTCCTTCACCTCTGGGACACCCCCCCTTGTAGGAATTGGGACCCCGGAGCTGGCTCTGAGGTGCCAGTTCCGCCCCCCCGATGGCAAGGCGGGGGGTGGTGGTATAGGAAAAAGGGGGGTATCCCCCTAAAAAGAGACCCCTAATAAATGACTGTGGTTCAAAGGACTCCAAAAGTGGGGGGGCTCTGCGGTGAGCCCCCCGGCCCACCCAGCCCCCCACGATCCCTCCCCACACCGGCCCTCCTAAAATCCACTCCTCTGCCCCCCCCAAGCTGCTTCCCTGCCCGTGTCCCTAAAATCCCCCTGTCCGCTTCCCCTGCCTGTGTGCCCCAAATCCTGCCCCTCTACTATCCAGCTGCACTGTCACTCCAATCCATCTGGCCCCCCCATGTACCCTCTGCCCCCTGAAACCAGCACATTTTAAACCATCCAATCTCTGGGTAGCGGGTTGCATTACAGATCTTTGGGGGGACCTGTCACCCCTTACTCTGCAGATCTTGCCCCTCCAATTGCCAGCTCCCCGTCCTCCCCTTTTGGGGGGACCCCATGCACCCCCCATTCCCCTGTGCTGGTTTCCCCATGCACCTCCATGGGGGGACATGGGGAGGGGGGGGTCTGCACCCCTTTGACCCTTGACATCTGGGTCATGAAGGACTTGTGCTGTGCAGGGGGGTGGGTTGTGCCGCTCCCAGAATCCTTTGTTGCCCCAGGAGGAGAGCGGGTCAGATTTGGGGGAGTAAAGGGGTGTGTGGATTTCCCTGGGGGATTGAGGGGGTGGGAATCTGGGGTTCGGCCCATTTATACACCCCGGTAGCTGGGAGGGGGATGATCTCCCTGGCTCAACCTGTGGGGAGGGGCTAAGGAGGAAATGGGGACAGCCCCCCCGCAACCTTGCCCCCAAACCAACCCCTAAACTCCCTCGCCCCCAAACTCGCCCATGACCCCTATGGGGCTGGGGAGGGGAGCAGAGAATCCCCCCCCCCCCAATTCCAGGGATGCGGGGTCTCTATCACTTACCCCCTGCCGCCCTAGCTTTCCAGCCAGCAGGGGGCACTGCTGGGCATGGAGCTTTGATCTCCCTGAGGGCCTTCCCAGGCCGGCTGATACCCCCCACAGTAGTGGGCATGCTGTGGGGCTGCAGGGAAATGCACCCTGTTCTGCTGCAGTGCGGCAATGCACCCCGCTCTGCTGCGGCGCGGCGACGCACTGCGACGAGCGACGCACCCCGCTCTGCTGCGGCGCGGCGACGCACTGCGACGGGCGACGCACCCCGCTCTGCTGCGGCGCGGCGACGCACTGCGACGGGCGACGCACCCCGCTCTGCTGCGGCCCGGCGACGCACTGCGACGGGCGACGCACCCCGCTCTGCTGCGGCCCGGCGACGCACTGCGACGGGCGACGCTCCCCGCTCTGCTGCGGCGCGGCGACGCACTGCGACGGGCGACGCACCCCGCTCTGCTGCGGCCCGGCGACGCACTGCGACGGGCGACGCTCCCCGCTCTGCTGCGGCGCGGCGACGCACTGCGACGGGCGACGCTCCCCGCTCTGCTGCGGCGCGGCGACGCACTGCGACGGGCGACGCTCCCCGCTCTGCTGCGGCGCGGCGACGCACTGCGACGGGCGACGCACCCCGCTCTGCTGCGGCGCGGCGACGCACTGCGACGGGCGACGCTCCCCGCTCTGCTGCGGCGCGGCGACGCACTGCGACGGGCGACGCTCCCCGCTCTGCTGCGGCGCGGCGACGCACTGCGACGGGCGACGCTCCCCGCTCTGCTGCGGCGCGGCGACGCACTGCGACGGGCGACGCTCCCCGCTCTGCTGCGGCGCGGCGACGCACTGCGACGGGCGACGCTCCCCGCTCTGCTGCGGCGCGGCGACGCACAGCGACGGGCGACGCTCCCCGCTCTGCTGCGGCCCGGCGACGCACAGCGACGGGCGACGCTCCCCGCTCTGCTGCGGCCCGGCGACGCACTGCGACGGGCGACGCACCCCGCTCTGCTGCGGCGCGGCGACGCACTGCGACGGGCGACGCACCCCGCTCTGCTGCGGCGCGGCGGCGCGTAGCGACGGGCGACGCTCCCCGCTCTGCTGCGGCGCGGCGGCGCGTAGCGACGGGCGACGCTCCCCGCTCTGCTGCGGCGCGGCGACGCACTGCGACGGGCGACGCTCCCCGCTCTGCTGCGGCGCGGCGACGCACTGCGACGGGCGACGCACCCCGCTCTGCTGCGGCGCGGCGACGCACTGCGACGGGCGACGCTCCCCGCTCTGCTGCGGCGCGGCGACGCACTGCGACGGGCGACGCTCCCCGCTCTGCTGCGGCGCGGCGACGCACTGCGACGGGCGACGCTCCCCGCTCTGCTGCGGCGCGGCGACGCACTGCGACGGGCGACGCTCCCCGCTCTGCTGCGGCGCGGCGACGCACTGCGACGGGCGACGCTCCCCGCTCTGCTGCGGCGCGGCGACGCACAGCGACGGGCGACGCTCCCCGCTCTGCTGCGGCCCGGCGACGCACAGCGACGGGCGACGCTCCCCGCTCTGCTGCGGCCCGGCGACGCACTGCGACGGGCGACGCACCCCGCTCTGCTGCGGCGCGGCGACGCACTGCGACGGGCGACGCTCCCCGCTCTGCTGCGGCGCGGCGGCGCGTAGCGACGGGCGACGCTCCCCGCTCTGCTGCGGCGCGGCGGCGCGTAGCGACGGGCGACGCTCCCCGCTCTGCTGCGGCGCGGCGACGCACAGCGACGGGCGACGCTCCCCGCTCTGCTGCGGCGCGGCGACGCACTGCGACGGGCGACGCTCCCCGCTCTGCTGCGGCGCGGCGGCGCGTAGCGACGGGCGACGCTCCCCGCTCTGCTGCGGCGCGGCGACGCACTGCGACGGGCGACGCTCCCCGCTCTGCTGCGGCGCGGCGACGCACTGCGACGGGCGACGCTCCCCGCTCTGCTGCAGCCCAGCCATGCAATTTCCAGCGCTCCCCGCTGCGGCACAAGCCTTGCCTCACCCAGCAGCTCCCCGTCGCTCCCGGTTCCTGCAATAAAACGAGCATTCCTCCCTCCCCTGCAATACTTCAGTGCAGCGTGGTGCACATTCCAGCCACCACCACCCCCCGGCTGCATTCCACCCTGCGGCCCACCACTGCAGGGCGAGGACCATTGCAACCCCCCCACCCCACCCGCCCCAGCCACCTCTTCTGGCTGGCAGGGAGAATCGCGCACACATGTGTCCGCTGCATCGCAAGGACCTTCCCACCCCTCTGCTTGCTGGGCTGTGCCCGAGGAGGGCGCTGGTTGGGGTATTAGCAGAGCGCACCAAAGGCATTCTGGGCACCTGTTCCGCTCCCCCCCCCCCCCAAGCTGCAGGGGGGATCGCAGGGGATCGGGGGCAGGGGAGGGCAGTCACTGATTTGTACATAGCTGTCCGTCTCCGCGACCTCTTTTGCACTTTCGTCACTGAGTCCTCAGTGAGCGTCGAGCATCGCTACCGAATGTACCTTCGTCTTTCTGTTCTAGATTGCACCTCTCGTTAGTTTTACGGCACTTTAGAGCTCTAACGAAATGGTTTAACCCCCCCCCCCTCCACCAATCAAAGAAACAAAGGAGCAAAAAAAAAAAACCAACAACAACAACAACAACCTGGTAAAATGTTTCCGAAAACCCACCTTCCAGCCGCTTCGATCCTGGTCTCTCTGTTCCAACCGTGACTGTGTGGACGACCCGTAGAGAACAAGCCAATATTTATCTTTCTGCATCTCTGTGTGTAACTATAATAACTTCTCCGAAATAAAAAGACGACTATACGCTCAACCCCAACTCTCGATCTGGCGCTGAGATGCGGCCACCTCTGGGGTGGGGTGGCTGGTTATCCAGGGACCCCTTCCCTGGTGCTGAGATGCAGCCACCTCTGGGGTGGGGCGGCTGGTGACACCGGGACCCCTCGCCCGGTGCTGAGATGTGGCAATTTCTGGGGCGGGGTGGCTGGTTACACAGGGACCCCTCGCCCGGCGCTGAGATGAAGCCACCTCTGGGGTGGGGCGGCCCGTTAACCAGGGACCCCTCGCCCAGTGCCAAGATGCACCCATCTCTGGGGCGGAGTGGCTGGTTACACAGGGACCCCTCGCCCGGTGCTGAGATGTGGCCACCTCTGGAGTGGGACGGCT
This sequence comes from Chrysemys picta bellii, assembly GCF_011386835.1. NCBI lineage: Eukaryota > Metazoa > Chordata > Testudines > Emydidae > Chrysemys > Chrysemys picta. The sequence goes on from NC_088806.1 coordinate 2,807,190, forward strand.
GGTTACCCAGGGACCCCTTGCCCGGCGCTGAGATGTGGCCACCTCTGGAGTGGGACGGCTGGTTGCCCAGGGACCCCTCGCCCGGCGCTGAGATGCGGCCACCTCTGGAGTGGGATGGCTGGTTACGCAGGGACCCCTCGCCCGGCGCTGAGATGCGGCCACCTCTGGGGTGGGGCGGCCCGTTAACCAGGGACCCCTCACCCAGTGCCGAGATGCGCCCATCTCTGGAGTGGGATGGTTGGTTACACGGGGACCCCTTGCCCGGTGCTGAGATACGCCCACCTCTGGGGTGCGGCGGTTGGTGACACAGGGACCCCTCGCCCGGAGCTGAGATGGGGCCACCTCTGGGGCAGAGCGGCCGGTTACCCAGGGACCCCTCACCTGGCGCTGAGATGCTGCCACCTCTGATGTGACTCCCAAGGGACGAGTGGGAGTCTGAACTGAGTGTCAGGGGACTGGGGGCTACCCGGGGCTGGGCATGGCCAGCAGGGGGTGTTGCAGGAGAATATTCCCTCCCCCCGCTGCCATCCTGTCTAGACAGACCCCTCCCTGTCTGGGATTGTGGCCAATGTAACGCCTAGCAAACAGCCACTGCCCAGGGGGAGTCAGAGGGGTTGCTGGGAGATGGAGGTTTACTGCAGGGCTGAGAAAGGGGTCCCCGGTCCATTGGGGGGGCCTGTGTTTATTGGGGTCCCTGTGCCCATGGGGGGGCTCCCCGCTGCTGGAGCTGTCCCCCCCGGGCATTAACCCCCTCCCCACTGCTTCCCCCATCCCACAGCACCAGGTTCCACCCCTTGTGCCTCAGTTTCCCACTCCTCGATCCAACCAACCAGGGCCTGAGCTGACACCCGCCTCCGCACACCGGGGCGAACGCCCTGTCATCTTTTCCCCCCGGCTGGGCAGCCCTGACCCTTGAGCCGGCTGCGACGCCAACCCGTTGGCATCAGCGAGCAAGCCCCTGTTTACCCGCCCCGCAGATTGGCCGGCGGGGCAGAGGGGCTCGGAACAGGTGGCCTTCGGCTCCAGTGCTGGGTCTCTTCTCCGGGCACCATGGGCTTCCCAGCCAGGCTCCTGGTCCTGTTGTCCATCGGGGCCCTGCTGTACCAGCCGATAACCCGCGGGGACTCAGCCAAGGTGAGGCTGGTGTGGGGGCGGGCAGGCGGGGAGGGAGGCCGAGCTGCTGGTGCCGGAGCTCATTGGCATGCTGGCAAAATGGTGTAACACCCCCCCAGCTCCCTCTGTTGCGCCCTGCCTCAGTTTCCCTTTGGGGAAAGCAAGGGGACAATTCCAGGTGGGAAGCAAAAAGTCTGGCTAGCCCTGAGCTGGGGGGGTTTCTGGTGCCCCCCGTGATGGGACGGATACACCCACGGGGCAGGAAGGAGGATTCACTGGGCCTTAAAAACCTCTAAGGGTGGAGTGATCCTCCGGGACCTCATCCCATGCTTTTCGCAACGTCCCTCTGGTGAGGAGTTCCACAGGCTGATGGCGCGCTGGGTGGCCGTTTGAAACCCACTGCGTATTCCCAACAGAGCCTCAGAGTTACGGACACCCGAGTTACAGACCGGGCAGCTCTGCACCCCTCGGCCGGCACCGGAAGGACGCGATCAGCATTAGAGACCCAAAAACTGAACAAACAAAAAAAATAAAGCACGCACCGTACAGTACCATGTTAAACATAAACTACTGTACTAACAAAACACAGGGCAAGGGGCCAAAAGAATGGTGTCAAGGGCAGGAAACGGCTTCTGGGCTGGTTTAATTTGAACGCCGAGGGTTCAAAACAGTGTTTTGCTCCTACTGCTGCGCTTGGGCCATGTTCGGCAGTAAAAGTCGGCTGCGTTCGGCGGACTACGGTTTCGGAGTGACCGATGCCCTCCGCTCCCGAGGGGTGCGTGACGCCGAGGTTGTGCTGTCATTTCATGGGGTGAATGCTTGTGCGTGGATCAACAGTGACTTTCACGTGCCGTTGTGTTGCCCAGTTTTGTGAGATCCCTTCGCTGTCGGCCTGGGCCTTAACGATCTTGAGTCATTTTGTGTCGTCTGCAAATGTTGCCGCCTCACTAGTTACCCCTTTTTCCAGATCGTTTATGTATCTGTTTAATAGGAGTGGGCCCAGTACAGACACCACTAGTTACCTCTCTCCGCTTTGAAACCCGTCCATTTATTTCTACCCTTTGTTTCCTGTCTTTTAACAAGTTACCGAGCCATGAGAAAACCTTCCCTCTTATCCCATGACAGCTGACTTTGCTTAATAGCCTTTGACGAGGAACCTTATCAAACAGTTTCTGAAAATCTAAGTACACTGGATCCCCTTGGCCCACATGCTTGTCGACCCCCTCAAAGAATTCTAGTAGATTGGCGAGGCGTGATTTTTCCTTACAAAAACCAGGTTGATGCTGCCCCGACGAATCGTCTTCGTCTCTGCGTCTGATCATTTGGTTCTTGACTAGAGTTTCAGCCCATGTGCCTGGCACTGACGTTAGACTCACTGGCTTGGAATTGCCTCTGGAGCCTTTAAAAAAAAAAAAATCAGCGGCACATCGGCTCTCCACCAGTCATCCAGTCCGGAGGCAGCGTTAAGCACTGGGTTACATACAGACCGACGACGCCTACCGTGCCTCTAGAGTCAAGGGCATGGTTATTAGGTGTCCTCTGTGTGTGGCATGTACGGGGTGCCCATCATTGTGGTCTCTAGGCCCCTTGCCCTCTTTCCTGCATGTCTTCTCACAGCCTCCACTCCCAAGAGGTAGAGCAAGGTGGGGAAACTGAGGCACAGGGAGACTTATCCAAGGGCCCACGGTTTGTGGCAGAGCCAGGAGGCGAGCCCACAACCCGGCACTCTGACCACCGGGCAAACCTTCCTCTGCAACCCATCCCAGACCTACAAGGGCTCTGGGGTGGTTATAGCCGACGGCTCATCCCCCTTGCCGGTGAGTTGGTATGCTGGTGGAGGTGTGCTGTCGCATGGGGTGTACAGGCTGCCTGGCTGTCCCAGCTGTGAGTGGATTGACAGGGAGCTGCGGCGGGGGACGGGTAGCCGGGGGGGCTGCGAGTCTGGGAAACAACCTACTACAGAGGCAGTGGTAGGAAGGAGCAAGGAATCGCGAGGAAAAGTGGGTGCGGCAGCTTCCCGCAGGGTCCCTGGGCTGGGTCCTGGACGAGGGGTAGCTTGCACCATGGTGATCATCCGGCCTGACCCCCGATTTTCCACTGATATGGGTCAGCCTGAGCTGGTCCTTGTCCGTGACCCATTCAATCTCAGACCAGTCAGCAACACGCCTCGAGCGCAGACTTCATCCTGTTCCCCCCCTGCCCCACGGAGCAGCCCTGGAGAGCCTAAGGGGGAAACCGAGGCAGGGCGAGACCTCGTCAAAAAAATATCGCAAAAGCTGCCCGCTCCATTGCGCCCGGGCCAGAGACCTGCCCGAAATAATTCCCAAAGCAACACCTGGGATCGGCGATGGAGAATCCTGGTGAGCCCCCCGCCCCAAAGTAAACTCCCCATAATTCATCCCTTGTGAACAAAGAGTTGTAGCTTCCCCGCAACTGTTGCTAAGAACATCTGGGGCAGTGAGCCAATCCCGGAAACGTCTTTCACGGGGTCCGCAGTTCGTCACAGCTGAATACCTGAATACGGCCGGCAGATCTGGTCGCCCCATCTCAAAAAGGATTGATTGGAATCGGAAAAGGTTCAGAAACAGGCAACAAAAATAATTCGGGGTCTGGAACGGCTTCCATGTGAGGAGAGATTAATAAGATGGGAACTTTTCAGTTTGGAAAAGAGACAGCAAAGGGGGGATATGAGAGAGGTCTATAAAATCATGATGGGTGTGGAGAAAGTCAATAAGGAAGTGTTATTTATTCCTTCTCACAACACAAGAACTAGGGGTCACCTGATGAAATGAATAGGCAGCAGGTTGAAATCAAACACAAGGAAGTATTTCTTCACACAATGCACAGTCAACCTGTGGAACTCCTCGTCACTGGATGCTGTGAAGGCCAAGATGAGAACAGGGTTCAAAAAAGAACTAGAGAAGTTCATGGAGGATGGGTCCATCAGTGGCTATTAGCCAGGCTGGGCAGGGATGGTGCCCCTAGCCTCTGTTTGCCAGACGCTGGGAATGGGCGACAGGGGATGGGTCACTGGATGATTCCCTGTTCTGTTCTTTCCCTCTCGGGCACCTGGCATTGGCCGGTGTCAGAAGACAGGACGTTGGACTAGCTGGACCAGTGGCCTGACCCAGTACGGCCAATAACACCCAAGAATCCATAAAACAGGAAGAGACAAAACAGGCTGCTCCTAAGGGAGACAGGCACAGCACCCCCTGCCTGGCTCTAGGCTAGTTCTCTGCAGACTGCCTGTGATCTCGCACTTCACAACACACCCCACTACGAAAGCCTGCCAAGCAAAGGACCCCCAAAAGGCCCTTCCCTCCTAACCCACTAGCTTCGTTATCGCCGAGTGGGGATGGATGATTAACGAGCCGGCTGGAGGCATAGCAAGGGACTGCCAGCCACGGGGCTAAATGGTGATTGGCTCAAAGGGGAAACTGAGGCAGGGTTGCTCCACTGTAGGGGAAGCCAGGGAGTGAAATCAGCCCTAGACATGCTTTTTGTGATGGATCAGCTGCCCTGGTACCCCAGCTGACAACAGGGGTGGCTGGACGCTGCGAGCGAACTCCCCCCTTCTCACCCTACAATCCGAGGCCAGCGATGAGAGGCAGGAGCCAGTGAAAAAGGAGAGACCCCACTTCTTTCCTGGAGCCAGGGAGAGAACCCAGGAGTCCAGGCTCCCAGCCCCCCTGCTCTAACCCACCGGCCCCCACTGCCCTCCCAGAGCTGGGGAGAGAACCCAGGAGTCCTGGCTCCCAGCCCGCCCTGCTCTGACCCACCAGCCCCCACTCCCCTCCCAGAGCCAAGGAGAGAACCCAGGAGTCCTGGCTCCCAGCCCCCCCGATCTAACCCACCAGCCCCCACTCCCCTCCTAGAGCCAGGGAGAGAACCCCGGAGTCCTGGCTCCCAGCCCGTCCTGCTCTGACCCACCAGCCCCCACTCCCCTCCCAGAGCCAGGGAGAGAACCCAGGAGTCCTGGCTCCCAGCCCGCCCTGCTCTGACCCACCAGCCCCCACTCCCCTCCCAGAGCCAGGGAGAGAACCCAGGAGTCCTGGCTCCCAGCCCGTCCTGCTCTGACCCACCAGCCCCCACTCCCTTCCCAGAGCCAGGGAGAGAACCCAGGAGTCCTGGCTCCCAGCCCGCCCCCGCTCTAATCCCCCAGCCCCCACTCCCCACAGTGTGTCTTTCCTATCCATGGAGCAGTGGTGACACCTGGTGGCCAGCAGGGGTAACAGATGGCGATTTAAAGGCCCACTATTGGGAGCTGATTCTCATTCCCGGTAACCTGCGGAACTCCTGGCAACCACACTCTGCGAGACCTCACGGGCAGGCAGGGTAACGCCCAGCAGTGCCACCTAGAGGCCAGCGAGGGGGCTGCATATGGCCCTATGAGTAACCCACTGCTTGTCTGCCACCCCCCCCCAACAGACAGTCCCTGCTTCCTGGTCCTCCCAGGTGAGGAGGGGGCCCTGAATATCGGCCGGCACTGGGGGGACGCCACCCCGGCAGCCACCATCTTCATCAACCTGCGCAAGGTGACCAGGTACAAACCCCGGGGGAGATGGGGGGGCTTTCCTGCAGGGGATTAGATGGCGGGTGAGGGGTGGAAGTCAGGACACCTGGGTTCTCTCCCCGGCTCTGGGAGGGGAGGGGGGGCTGGTGGGTTAGAGCGGGGGGGGGGGCTGGGAGCCAGGACTCCTGGGTTCCCTTTGTACGGTGTGGGCCCCCCTCTCCCCAGCGCCGTCTCGTCCTTCGAGTTCCGCACGCTGGACCCCGAGGGGGTGATCTTTTTCGGGGACATGGGGGACCACAGCGATTGGTTCGTCCTGGGGCTGCGGCGAGGGAAGGCCGAGATGCAGATCAGCAGTGTCATGACCAACATCAGCGTGCGGGGCGGGCAGCGGCTGGACGACGGACAGTGGCACCGAGTATGGGGGAGTCGGGGGGCTCCCATGAGGGGTGGGGGTGCTGGGAAGAGGGACGGGGGGGGCTGGGTGCATTGGGGGACAATTGGGGTGGGGATAGCCAGGAGGAGGGGGAAGGTTTTGGGGGGTCCCCTTGGGGAAGTGGTAACTGGGGTGTGGGTGTTTTAGGGGGGCCTTGAAGTGGGGGGAGCTGTGTGGCTTTGGGGAGACCCAGGGGGTGGGGCAGCTGGAGGGAGGCTGGGTGGGTTTTGGGGGGTTCTCTCAGGGTGGAGGTGGGCTGGGTGGGTTTTGGGGGAATTGGATGGGAGGGCAGATAGACAGGGGGTTGGGGGGGTTTGGAGGGGTTCTCTCAGGGCAGAGGGGGGCTGGGTGGGTTTTGGGGGGGACACTGGGGGTGCGGTGGCTGGAGGGGGGCTGGGGTAAGTTTGGGGTTCCCCTGGGGTGGAGGGGCAGGGGTGGGGGGCCCGTTGGTCCGCAGTAGCCGAGTGCTCCCCCGGTTTCCCCCCAGATGCTGGTGATGAATCAGGGGGACAGCGTGCGGCTAGACGTGGACGGCGACGAGCTGCTGACCCTGGGCCACGTCTCATACCCCATCATCGAACGCCACGCACCCGAGATGCGCCTCGCCGTGGGGGGGCTGCTTCTCCCAGCCTCCCACCTGCTGGCCCCGGTGAGGAGCCCGGACGCCTGGGTTCTCTCCCCAGCTCTGGAAGGGAAGGGGGGGCTGGTGGGTCAGAGTGGGGGGGCTGGGAGCCAGGACTCCTGAGTTCTCTCCCCAGCTCCGGGAGGGGAGTGGAGGCTGGGGGGGTTAGAGCAGGGGGCGCTGGGAGCCAGGACTCCTGGGTTCTCTCCCCGGCTCTGGGAGGGGAGTGGAGGCTGGGGGGTTAGAGCAGGGGGCTGGGAGCCAGGACTCCTGGGTTCTCTCCCCGGCTCTGGGAGGGGAGTGGAGGCTGGGGGGGTTAGAGCAGGGGGCTGGGAGCCAGGACTCCTGGGTTCTCTCCCCGGCTCTGGGAGGGCAGTGGGGGCTGGTGGGTCAGAGCAGGGGGGCTGGGAGCCAGGACTCCTGGGTTCTCTCCCTGGCTCTGGGAGGGGAGTGGGGGCTGGTGGATCAGAGCAGGGGGGCTGGGAGCCAGGACTCCTGGGTTCTCTCCCCGGCTCTGGGAGGGGAGTGGGGGCTGGTGGATCAGAGCAGGGGGGCTGGGAGCCAGGACTCCTGGGTTCTCTCCCCGGCTCTGGGAGGGGAAGTGGGGGCTGGTGGATCAGAGCAGGGGGGCTGGGAGCCAGGACTCCTGGGTTCTCTCCCGGCTCTGGGAGGGGAGGGGAGGGGGGGCTGTGAGCTGGGGTTTGGGGGGGCCCGGCTCTCTCAGCCCCCCCCCCCGGTGTTTCAGATGAACACGGCCATGGACGGCTGCCTGCGGCACTGGATCTGGCTGAACCAGAGCACAACCTGGCGGGAAGGCGCCGCCCTGCAGGCGAAGGCCAAACCCTGCTTCAGCGCCCTGCGGCCCGGCAGCTTCTTCCCCGGGGCCGGGCTGGCCAGCTTCCGCCCGGCAGGTACCCCCGGGGACCCCTGCGTCCGGGCGGCCTGGGCTCACCTTCCTTCTCAACACGGCCTCTGTCCGCCACGGGGACCCCCCCCCTGCCCCCCTCACCAGCCTCCTCCCCCGTGGGGATCCCCCCACCCTGCCCCCCTGGCCTGCCCCCCTCCTCCCATGGGGATCCCCCACCCTGCCCCCGGCCTGCCCCCTCCTCCCATGGGGATCCCCCACCCTGCCCCCCTCACCAGCCTCCTCCCCCGTGGGGACCCCCTACCCTGCCCCCCGGCCTGCCCCCTCCTCCCATGGGGATCCCCCACCCTACCCCCCTGGCCTGCCCCCTCCTCCCATGGGGATCCCCCACCCTGCCCCCCCGGCCTGCCCCCTCCTCCCATGGGGATCCCCCACCCTGCCCCCCTCACCAGCCCTCCTCCCCCCGTGGGGACCCCCCCATCCCACCCTCCTCACCAGCCCTCTCCCCCCCATGGGGACCCCCTACCCTGCCCCCCTGCCTGTCCCCTCCTCCCATGGGGATCCCCCACCCTGCCCCCCTCACCAGCCCTCTCCCCCCATGGGGACCCCCTACCCTGCCCCCCTGCCTGTCCCCTCCTCCCATGGGGGACCCCCTACCCTGTTCCCTGGCCTGCCCCCTCCTCCCATGGTGACCCCCCATCCCCCCCCTGCCCAGGACCTGCCCCATGCTGAACCCTTCACCCTGCCCCCCCTCGCCAGCCCCCTCCCCCCATGGGGACCCCCCCCATCCCACCCCCTGCCCAGGACCTGCCCCCATGCTGAACCCTTCACCCTGCCCCCCTCGCCAGCCCCCTCCCCACATAGGGACCCCTCCATCCTGCCCCCCTCCCCCAGCCCCCTCCCCCCATGGGGACCCCCCCATCCTGCCCCCGCCCAGGACCTGCCCCCATGGTGACCCCCATCCTGTCTCATTGTCTGGCCCCCTGCCCCTGCGGTAACCCCCCCATCCCACCCCCCTCTGCCCAGCACCCCTGAAGTGATCCCCCAGCCTCTCTATGGTGACAACCCCAGGCCCCCCCTTCCCAGGCCTCCCAACTGTGACCCCCCACTCCCTCCTTCTCCCCAACTCCCCCCGCGGCAGCATCTGCTGGGGGAGGGTCAGCCCCCCCCAGTTAACCTGCCCCTGGTGTTTGCCCCCCCCCAGACCTGGCTGGCGGTGCTGCGCCCCCCAACGGAAGCTGGGGGCTGCAGGTGGAGCTGGGGCTCCGGGCCTCCCGGCAGACGGGGCTGGTGCTGGCTGTGGGGGCCCCAGACGGGAGCCTGGCACTGACCCTGGCCCCTGCAGCCCACGGTGAGTCCCGGGGGGGGGGGCAGGATGGGGGGGGGGTCCCATGGGGGGAGGGCGCTGGGTGAGGGGCATGGTGCCAGGGATCTGCTCACTTGGGGGAGCGTGGTGCCAGGGATCCATTCACCAAGGGGAGATGCTGGGGATCCGCTCCTGGGAGGACACAGTGCCAGGGATCTGCTCACTTGGACGGGCGGAGTGGCAGGGACCCACTCACTGGGGAGGCGTGGTGCCAGGGATCCGCTCACGAGGGGGAAAGACTGGGGATCCGCTCACCAGGGCCATGGTGCTGGGGATCTGCTCACTTCAGGGGCACAGTGCCAGGGATCCGCTCACGAGGGGGAAAGGCTGGGGATCCGCTTACAGGGAGGACTCAGTGCCAGGGATCCGCTCACCAGGGCCATGGTGCAGGGGATCTGCTCACTTCAGCGGCACAGTGCCAGGGATCCGCTCACCACGGGGCGTGGTGCTGGGATCCTCTCTCCAGGAGGATGTGGTGACAGGGATGCACTCACCGGGGGACATAGTGCTGGGGGGATCCACTCACCAGGGGGACGGGGCCCTGGATCTGGTCACTGGGGGGCGCTGTGCCAGGAATCTGCTCATGGGGGGGTGCAGTGCCAGGGACCCGCTCACTGGGGGCACCATCGGGGGGGGAATCGCCACTCACGTGTAGCATGGGGGCAGATTTGGGGAGACCCGTCTCCGTCTCCCCCTGAACCTCCCCCTCACTCTCCCGCAGGCCCTGGTGGCGCGTCTGGGTAATCGGACCGAGCTGCAGCTGCCCCTGCCGGAGGGGCCCTGCCTGGACGCCCCCCTGCGCCTGCGGGTCTCCCCCACCCAGCTGGCCCTGCAGCTGGGCAACCACGGGGGACACCCTGCCTGGCCAGCCCCCCGACTTCCAGTGGCTGCAGGAGGCCTGGCTGGGCCAGGATGGGCGGCTCTTCATTGGCGGGCTGCCAGGTACGTTCCCTGCCCCGCCCAGCCGGCCCGCGGTAGCAACTTCCTCCACCCCTGGGTACCACTTGATGGCTTCCCCCACACCTGGGACGGCCTTGACTGTGCCCCCATCCCAGGTTAGCTCGGCTGGCCTAGATGTGAGACCCTCCCCCAAGAAGGGGTGGCTGTGTGGGTGGTGGGGGATGCCGGGGGGGTCCCCTCTCTCCCCTCCTTCTGACATGATATCTCCTTGCAGAAGGGGGCGAGACCCCCAGGCCCAGGAGTGGGGGGCCTTCCGGGGCTGCCTGCGGGGGATCCAGGTGCAAGGCCACCAGCTGGACCTGGACTCGGCCCTGTTCAGGAGCGACACCATCTGGGCCCACAGCTGCCCCGGCGGCCACGAGGGGGCGGGAAGGGGGAGCTGAGCTGGGGGCAACGGTGCTGCTTAAAGGGTCTGCCGGGCGACGCCCCCCTCCCTCGTTACCTGGCCACCACCACCGGTGGTGGGACGGTGTATGTGGCCGGGGGTGTAGGAGTGGTGGTGACCTGTGGATGGTGTGGGGCTGTGACTGGGGGGGGGGCGGGGGGAGGGGTTTGTGGCTGGGAACGAGTGTGCGGCTGTGCTGGTGTGGGGCTGTGACTGGGGGGGAGGGGGCTGTGGCTGGGAGCGAGTGTGCGGCTGTGCTGGTGTGGGGCTGTGACTGGGGGGGAGGGGGCTGTGGCTGGGAGCGAGTGTGCGGCTGTGCTGGTGTGGGGTTGTGACACAAAGTGGGACCGTTCTTAATGTTCTCTCTGAATACTGTGTGGGTGCCTCAGTTTCCCCTATGCAGTTCTTAAATATCTAGGTGGTGGGATAAGGGGGTGTGATTGTTGCAGAGCCCGAGAGGGCCTGTGCGATGGTGTCTGCACAGGGAATGTCTCCTGGCCACTGATGGCCTGGGCCCCTCCTCTGCAAAGGTGCCAACTGAAGGTGTTGGAGACAAAGAGATCAGGTGACCTCCTGGCCCAGGAAAGAGACAAAGGCTGAAAGAGGGGCTGGAGAGTTTCAGTTTGGAGCTGGCTGGGGAAACTGAGGGAAGCCCAGCACCGGGGTCTGAGCTCCCTACACCCCAAGATGGACCTGACTGAGGGGTCCTGTTGTCTGTACCTACAAGCTGTTTTGGACTGTGTTCCTCTCGTCTAATAAACCTTCTGTGTTACTGGCTGGCTGAGAGTCGCGGTGAATCGCAGGAAGTGGGGGGTGCAGGGCCGGGACTCCCCCCCCATTCCGTGACAGGCTGTGACTGGGAGTGTGACTGTGCTGTGTCTGGGAGCACTTTTCTGTGACCAGTGTTGGGCTGTGTCTCCGAGCAGCTGTGATGGTGTCCGCCTGTGACCGGCTGGGAGTGGTTGTGGGTCGGCGGCGATGTCTGTCGTGACGAGGCGCAGCTGTGACGGTGCAGGGCTGGGCCTGGGCATGGTTGCGATGGTGTGGGCCTGCGTCTGTGGTGGTGTCTAGCTGTGACTAGGAGGAGGGGTGGTGTGGCTGTGCTGGTGGCATGCTGACACTGGGGGGTTGTGAGGCCGTTGTGACAGTGTCCAGCTGTGTAATTATGAGTACTTGTGACAGTGTCGGGTCATGTTTGGGAGCTGTTGTGCAGTTGGATAGGGTATCTGCTTTGCTGTGTCTGTGCGGCTGTGCGTGACAGGGTGACTGTGAGCAGCTGAGATTGGGTGACAGTGGTTGGACGGTGGTTGTGAAAGGCTGCGCTTGTAAGTGGGATTTGTTTGTAGCACCGTGACTGGTTTTGCAGCGGCGAGGGTGGGTGTTTGTGTGATTGTGCTCATGTAGGATTGTGAGCTGCGCTTGTACAAGACTGTGTGACTGTCGCCCATGTGGGTGTTTGTTACTGGGTGTCTGTGTCTTCCATTGTGAGTGTGCAACAGTGACTGTATGACCGTGTATGTGTGTGTGTGTCAAGCTCATCCCAAGTAGTTGTGTGACTGTCGTGAGCACGAGTCTGACTGTGTGTGTGTGTCCGAGGGGCTAATTTTTTTCATGCTCCATGTGTTTTGTTGAGGTGACTGTGATTGCGGGTGACTGTCTGATATTGTGTGTGTGTGTGCACGCACATACGCTTCTTCTCCATGTACAGCCTATGAAGACTCAGCTCTATGCACACACCTGAGACTGTGTAACGGTGAATGATTGTAGTTTGCACCGGTGTAATCCAAAGACTCGACGACTGTGTGTGGCGGTGTGGTCGTAGAGTTGATCAATTTTCAGGCCAGAAAAGAGCTTTAGATCTCAAGTCTGATCCTCCTGTCGAGCACGGACTGGAGTATTTCACCAGACCGCCTGTACTGAGACCAACAACTCCGGGCTGCATCAAGTTATCTACCTTCCTTTCTTTGCTGATTAAAGTAGTGTGTGTGTGTGTAGCTAAGAGATTGTAAAGCTGTGACTAAGTGTGACTTGACTGGTGTGTGTGTGTGTGTGTGTGTGTGTGTGTGTGTGTGTATGAGAGAGAGAGAGAGAGAGAAAGAGAGAGAGAGAGACTTTGTAATTGTGGACAACTGCAGTTTCTTAATTACACACACCCAGAGCCATACAGTCTCATAATCACACACCCACCAACAGTCATGCACAGATACAGCCGTACAATCTCATAGTCTCTCACACACCCACTGTGGTC